>NC_084565.2:5337500-5382500 GCF_033978685.3 Nerophis lumbriciformis | reverse complement strand
ATTGCTCTGAGCTTATCCAACAGTATAGCGTGGTTAACGGTGTCAAAGGCCTTCTGGAGGTCCAGCATGACCATGCCGCAGTATTTGCCCGTGTCCACCTCATGTTTGATGTGGTCGCTCAGATAGAGAAGGCATGTGTCAGTGGAGTGGTTAGTTCTGAAGCCGGATTGGAATTTGTACATGAGTTTATTTGTGGCAAGGTAACTATCGACCTGTTCATAAACTATTTTTTCCCATTACTTTCGAAATGGAACTGAGAATAAAACAGGTCGGTAGTTGCCAGGTTCTAATTTGCTTCCTTTTTTAAAGAGGGGAGTTACTCTTGCTATTTTGAAATCTTTTGGTACTTGGCCTTGAGTAATTGAGAGGTTTATTATGTGCGTGATGATCGGGGCAATGGTGGAGGCAGAGTCCCTGAGGAATCTGGAGGGGATATTATCAAGGCCGGTGGCCTTGTTTGGGTGGAGCGCGCTCAATTTTTGGCCACAATACCCAGCAGTATGTTTGGAGGAGGAAAGGTGAGGCCTTCAATCCCAGGAACACCATGCCTACCGTCAAGCATGGTGGTGGTAGTATTATGCTCTGGGCCTGTTTTGCTGCCAATGGAACTGGTGCTTTACAGAGAGTAAATGGGACAATGAAAAAGGAGGATTACCTCCAAATTCTTCAGGACAAGCTAAAATCATCAGCCCGGAGGTTGGGTCTTGGGCACAGTTGGGTGTTCCAACAGGACAATGACCCCAAACACACAAAAGTGGTAAAGGAATGGCTAAATCAGGCTAGAATTAAGGTTTTAGAATGGCCTTCCCAAAGTCCTGTGGACAATGCTGAAGAAACAAGTCCATGTCAGAAAACCAACACGTTTAGCTGAACTGTACCAATTTATGTCAAGAGGAGTGGTCACAAATTCAAGCAGAAGCTTGTGGATGGCTACCAAAAGCGCCTTATTGCAGGTAAACTTGCCAAGGGACATGTAAGCAAATATTAACATTGCTGTATGTATACTTTTGACCCTCACATTTTCAGTAGACCCATAATAAATTCATAAAAGAACCACACTTCATGAATGTTTTTTGTGACCAACAAGTATGTGCTCCAATCACTCTATCACAAAAAAATAAGAGTTGTAGAAATGATTGGAAACTCAAGACAGCCATGACATTATGTTCTTTACGAGTGTATGTAAACTTTTGATCGCGACTGTATATAAATATATATATATATATATATATATATATATATATAAAAAAAAATATATATATATATATATATATATATATATATATATATATATATATAAATATATATATATATATATATATATATATATATATATATATATATATATATATATATATATATATATATATATATATATAAACTGCTAGGTAAGGACCAAACCAATGCTGAGTTAATTTAACCCAGCTAAATGGGTTATATAGTCAACCCAAACGCTGGGTCATTTGTACTGCAATGCTGGGTTCCTTCTGACAAATAAATGGGTTATAACCGTCATAAGCCAGAGGTCAGTATTGCAACTTGTAGTTTTTGTAGCTGTTTAAATGACAATTATGGAACAAATGGTGATTGACAGCTGCACTTTGACTGACTGGCACCAGTCATAAATGATGACATGAAAACAAGAGACATTAAGGTCTCAAACAACATAGCTCAATGTGAAGTGATTTAAACACATTACTGTGTGAGCAACTAAGACAGGATTTGTGTACATTGAACCTGTAACAGATGAAAAACTACATGGATCCTGGATAAAGGCTCATGATTGAAGAAGGAAAGGATAAATATTGCCTTGTTTTTCTCCAGGATTTCGCATGAACGCCTCATCGTGGCCCATGTTCCTCCTGAGAACCTTGAACGGAGCGGAGATGGCTCCAGGGACAGCCTTCAAAAAGGTTCCGTTGTTTTGCCGTCGCCTCACAGGCTTCACCGCCCCGCCATGACATCATTGTCCCTTCCAGGAGCCCCCCGGGCCCCCCCAGAACCACTTCAAGCCGGGCATGAAGCTGGAGGCCGTGGACAAGAAGAACCCGCACCTCATCTGCCCCGCCACCATCGGAGAGGTGAAGGGCGAGGAAGTCTTCGTCACGTTCGACGGCTGGAGGGGCGCCTTCGACTACTGGTGCAAGTACGACTCGCGGGATATCTTCCCCGTGGGCTGGTGCTCGCTGACCAAGCACAGCCTGCAGACCCCCGGCAACAGTGGTAAGTTTGTCCACTAGAGCAGTGGTCCTCAACATTTTTTGCACCACGGACCGGTTTAATGAAGGCATTATTTTCAGGGACCGGCTTTCCACTTGTGCCAGATAAATAGAGCAAGAATAAGTGCATGAAAAATACAACTCACTATAACGCTGAATTGGTGGGAGCCCTGGCTGTGTTTCTTTGCAATGAGATGCAGATGGAAATCAGCCTTTGGCTACAATCTGTCACTTTTTATCTGTTATGTTTATTAATGTGCATTGTATCATGTCCATACTTGCCAACCCTCACGGATTTTCCGGGAGACTCCCGAAATTCAGCGCTTCTCCCGAAATTCAGGCGGACCTGAGTGACGTGTCGACAGCCTGTTTTCACGTCCGCTTTCCCACAATATAAACAGCGTGCCTGCCCAATCACGTTATAACTGTAGAATGATCGAGGGCGAGTTCTTAGTTTCTTATGTGGGTTTATTGTTAGGCAGTTTCATTAACGTCCTCCCAGCGCGGCAACAACACACAACAGCAGTCACGTTTTCGTCTACCGTAAAGCAGTTCGTCTGCCGTAAACAGCAATTTTGTGACACTCTTAAACAAGGCAATACTGCCATCTACTGTACATGCATATGTGACATTAACATCTAGGGCTTTTAGAGAGTGCAGTGCACAACTGCACACAACAAGGAGACAAAGCAGAATGCATTATCAGAGAGGGTGTTCAGCATGGTTAGAAAAATAGTGACAGAGAATAGAACAAGGATGGACAATTCAGCCCTTAACTCAACAATGAGTAGATGAGTGTTATGTGTGTGTATATGTGTAAATAAATGAACATTGAAATTCAAGTAATTCTCTTATATATATATATATATATATATATATATATATATATATATATATATATATATATATATATATATATAAATGGGTTGTACTTGTATAGCGCTTTTCTACCTTCAAGGTACTCAAAGCGCTTTGACACTACTTCCACATTTACCCATTCACACACACATTCACACACTGATGGAGGGAGCTGCCATGCAAGGCGCTAACCAGCACCCATCAGGAGCAAGGGTGAAGTGTCTTGCTCAGGACACAACGGACATGAAGAGGTTGGTACTAGGTGGGGATTGAACCAGGGACCCTCGGGTCGCGCACAGCCATTCTTCCACTGCGCCACGCCGTCATATATATATATATATATATATATATATATATATATATATATATATATATATATATATATATATATATATATATATATATATATATATATATATATGTCTTAATAAGATTATCCAAAAAATAGTGCTCGATACCGTGGTAGAGCGCAATATATGTATGTGTGGGAAAAAAATCACAAGACTACTTCATCTCTACAGGCCTGTTTCATGAGGGGTTCCCTCAATCATCAGGAGATGAAAAATCTCCTGATGATTGAGGGAACCCCTCATGAAACAGGCCTGTAGAGATGAAGTAGTCTTGTGATTTTTTTCCCACACATACACACACACATACATATATATATATATACATATATATATATATATGTCTTAATAAGGTTATCCAAAAAATAGTGCTCGATACCGTAGTAGAGCGCAATATATGTATGTGTGGGGAAAAAAATCACAAGACTATTTCATCTCTACAGGCCTGTTTCATGAGGGGGGTACCCTCAATCGTCAGGAGATTTTAATGGGAGCATTCGCATACCATGGTTTATATAGGGCACAGAGTGGGTGGGTACAGGCTGGCCTAGGGGCGTGGTGATTGGTTCATGTGTTACCTAGGAGGTGTTTACGTCTATGGCGGCATGTTGTTACAATTTCGCTGCGCTTGTTGAGGGATGACAGGTCTGGACGGTAGATAATAAACAGTTTCTCTTTCAAGCATAGGTTGCATCTTTTATTACCACTATTGTAAGGTGTGCTGGATGCAAGAATTTGCCATGTTATTGAATATTCAACATTATTGTCTTTGAGGTCCCAAATGTGTTTGCTGAGTTCTGTGGTATTTCGCAGGTTTTTGTTCCTGAAAGAAGCCTTGTGGTTGTTCCATCTGGTTTTGAATTCACCCTCGGTTAATCCTACATATGTGTCGGATGTGTTAATGTCCTTGCGTATTACCTTAGATTGGTAGACAACTGATGTTTGTAAGCATCCCCCGTTGAGGGGGCAATCAGGTTTCCTTCGACAGTTACATGCTTTGTTGGTTTTGGAGTCGTTCTGACTGGGGGTCGACGGCTCATTTGCAATTGTTTTGTTGTGGTTTGAGATGATTTGTCGTATATTGTTCATGCAGCTGTAGCTCAATTTGATGTTGTTCTTGTTGAATACTTTTCTTAGGTTGTTGTCTTTGGGAAAGTGTTTGTCAATCAGGTTGAGGAATTTGTGTCCAATGTTCGTTGAGACGTTTTTGCTGTATGGGGGGTTGTACCAGATGATGCCGTTTCGTTTTCTGTTCTTTTTTGGCTGGTTTCCTGGCGTGGGTTCATAGGTGAGGGTGAAATTGTATCCGCTTTCATCAAGGGCTTTTTGGTACGGGGGGGTTGCTTGGTCAAATTCAGCTTTGCTAGATGACAGCATCGATAGCCTTTTATTGATTCCGGTAGGTATTCTTTTCGTGGTGGTGGGTGGATGGTTGCTGTCATGGTGCACGTATTGGAGTGTTGTGTTGGGTTTCGTGAATGGTTGGTAGCTGTTATTTCTCAGGTTGAAAGTGACGTCAAGAAAGTTGACGGTTTGCTTGTTGGCTTCAATCGTGATCCGTAGGCCGTTCTCTTTGAAAATTTGGCATATGCGCTTCTTGGTATTCTCGCTGCTCCTTGGCGAGGCGCGACACACTGCCAGTCCGTCATCACGGTAAATACCAAGGTTCAGATTGAGGCTAGCGAGCTGGGAGAGGAGGAAACTCCCAACGAGCTCACACGTTTCTGCTCCGTCAAAACTTCCCATAGTGACGTCAAATGTTGCATTGTTCTTTTTTTGCCATGGTGTACTGTTGTGGATGAGAATGGAGTTTTTTGCGTGGATGATGATGTTTCTTTCGTTGCCTGTGATTGAGTCGTAGTCTGAGGCGAAGTCTAGTGCTTGAGTCAGTAGGTCTTGCGTGATGGAAGGGTAAAATTCTTCGATATCAAAGGAGATAAAGTTGTGCTGTTGTTTGTCTTGGATGTTGTTGAACCATTTGATTACTGCTGCTGTATTTCTCCATTGGTTGAGTGGTGTTTTGTCCTTGATTTTTGTGTTGACTCTGTCCAGGATTATTTTGCTGATTTTTCCTATTTCAGATTTAGTTGGGTTTATTAGTCGGCATGTTGGGTTATTTGCGAAGTTGGGTTTGTGGTCCTTCAATGTGATGAAGGCTTCCTTGTTGGCTGTGGCGTCCACCCTGTCCTCAATGTCCAGTTCAGCCGCGATCCTTTTATTTTCCAGGTGGATGTTCTGTAAGGTATTGGGTTGCGCTTTTTTGTATGATTTGGTGATGCTTCTGTCCAGTAAGGTGTGGTGTTCTGGTATGTCCATTCTGTAGAAGTTTGTGGTTTTATCGGCAGCTATGATGAGGTTGTTTACTTTCTTGATGCGCTCCTTGTCATTTTTCAGCTTGGTGAGGAGTGGGTTGCGGATTGGCTTGAATTTGACTGATTGTATCATTTTGACCATGTCGTTCTCAAAATCCTTTAGTTCCTCAACTGTGGGTGGGTTCTTGGTAGATTTGAATCCGTAAGTTTCCTTTTGCATTCCTTTTGTATCAGGGTGGAGGAAAAAATGTGCTTTCCACCGCATCCTTCTTAGGAAGTGTTCCGTCTTTTCTATGAGCCTTAGCTTGTAGTCATTCTGCGCGGGTATGGGAATGTTCTTCGTGGAGTAGTCGATGTTGAATTTTTCCATTTCTGATCGTCGTACAGTGCTCAACAAATGTCAATTTGGAGCGGAGTATATGTCTTAATAAGGTTATCCAAAAAATAGTGCTCGATACCGTAGTAGAGCGCAATATATGTATGTGTGGGGAAAAAAAATCACAAGACTATTTCATCTCTACAGGCCTGTTTCATGAGGGGGGTACCCCCAATCGTCAGGAGATTTTAATGGGAGCATTCGCATACCATGGTTTATATAGGGCACAGAGTGGGTGGGTACAGGCTGGCCTAGGGGCGTGGTGATTGGTTCATGTGTTACCTAGGAGGTGTTTACGTCTATGGCGGCATGTTGTTACAATACCATACCAGAACACCACACGTTACTGGACAGAAGCATCACCAAATCATACAAAAAAGCGCAACCCAATACCTTACAGAACATCCACCTGGAAAATAAAAGGATCGCGGCTGAACTGGACATTGAGGACAGGGTGGACGCCACAGCCAACAAGGAAGCCTTCATCACATTGAAGGACCACAAACCCAACTTCGCAAATAACCCAACATGCCGACTAATAAACCCAACTAAATCTGAAATAGGAAAAATCAGCAAAATAATCCTGGACAGAGTCAACACAAAAATCAAGGACAAAACACCACTCAACCAATGGAGAAATACAGCAGCAGTAATCAAATGGTTCAACAACATCCAAGACAAACAACAACACAACTTTATCTCCTTTGATATCGAGGAATTTTACCCTTCCATCACGCAAGACCTACTGACTCAAGCACTAGACTTCGCCTCAGACTACGACTCAATCACAGGCAACGAAAGAAACATCATCATCCACGCAAAAAACTCCATTCTCATCCACAACAGTACACCATGGCAAAAAAAGAACAATGCAACATTTGACGTCACTATGGGAAGTTTTGACGGAGCAGAAACGTGTGAACTCGTTGGGAGTTTCCTCCTCTCCCAGCTCGCTAGCCTCAATCTGAACCTTGGTATTTACCGTGATGACGGACTGGCAGTGTGTCGCGCCTCGCCAAGGAGCAGCGAGAATACCAAGAAGCGCATATGCCAAATTTTCAAAGAGAACGGCCTACGGATCACGATTGAAGCCAACAAGCAAACCGTCAACTTTCTTGACGTCACTTTCAACCTGAGAAATAACAGCTACCAACCATTCACGAAACCCAACACAACACTCCAATACGTGCACCATGACAGCAACCATCCACCCACCACCACGAAAAGAATACCTACCGGAATCAATAAAAGGCTATCGATGCTGTCATCTAGCAAAGCTGAATTTGACCAAGCAACCCCCCCGTACCAAAAAGCCCTTGATGAAAGCGGATACAATTTCACCCTCACCTATGAACCCACGCCAGGAAACCAGCCAAAAAAGAACAGAAAACGAAACGGCATCATCTGGTACAACCCCCCATACAGCAAAAAACGTCTCAACGAACATTGGACACAAATTCCTCAACCTGATTGACAAACACTTTCCCAAAGACAACAACCTAAGAAAAGTATTCAACAAGAATAACATCAAATTGAGCTACAGCTGCATGAACAATATACGACAAATCATCTCAAACCACAACAAAACAATTGCAAATGAGCCGTCGACCCCCAGTCAGAACGACTCCAAAACCAACAAAGCATGTAACTGTCGAAAGAAACCTGATTGCCCCCTCAACGGGGGATGCTTACAAACATCAGTTGTCTACCAATCTAAGGTAATACGCAAGGACATTAACACATCCGACACATATGTAGGATTAACCGAGGGTGAATTCAAAACCAGATGGAACAACCACAAGGCTTCTTTCAGGAACCAAAACCTGCGAAATACCACAGAACTCAGCAAACACATTTGGGACCTCAAAGACAATAATGTTGAATATTCAATAACATGGCAAATTCTTGCATCCAGCACACCTTACAATAGTGGTAATAAAAGATGCAACCTATGCTTGAAAGAGAAACTGTTTATTATCTACCGTCCAGACCTGTCATCCCTCAACAAGCGCAGCGAAATTGTAACAACATGCCGCCATAGACGTAAACACCTCCTAGGTAACACATGAACCAATCACCACGCCCCTAGGCCAGCCTGTACCCACCCACTCTGTGCCCTATATAAACCATGGTATGCGAATGCTCCCATTAAAATCTCCTGACGATTGAGGGTACCCCCCTCATGAAACAGGCCTGTAGAGATGAAATAGTCTTGTGATTTTTTTCCCCCACACATACATATATATATATATATATATATATATATATATATATATATATATATATATATATATTAGAGATGCGCGGTTTGCGGACACAACCGCGGAGTCCGCGGATTATCCGCGGGTCAGGCGGTTGAAATAAAAAAAAAATTAGATTTTATCCGCGGGTCGGGTCGGGCGGTTGAAATAAAAAAAAATTAGATTTTAAATAGATTCAGGCGGGTGGCATTTAAACCAATTCGGAAATATATATACATAGTTAAATGTTGTTGCCCACATACGAAAAACGAGCAGGCACCTGCAGCATATGCCGCAACAGAAGAAGAAAAAAAAGAAGAGATGGACACTTTTACGGAGCGGAGAAGGGACGCCTCCGGGAGCCGTAGCTGAGGTGATCCGCGAGAAGGGCCCGACGCACGTCCAGGGTCACCACCGCGCCCACCGCACCGACACCCCGCCTCGTCCGCCTTCGCCGCGGCCGGCGTCACGCGCAGCAGGTAAGCAGCTTACCTGCCCGCCACCCCCGTGGCTGGGGGCTCGTAACAGGGGTCACTCCGCGCGCTCCGCCCGCGCAGCTTACCTGCCCGCCACCCCCGTTGCCGGGGGCGCGTAACAGGGGTCACTCCGCGCGCAGTGCGCTCACGAAAGGGGTGGGGCTCACCCTGGTGAGCCGAGTGGGCCACTTTTGGTAAGCAGAACTGGCGCTGCGGGATGAACCGAACGCCGGGTTAAGGCGTCCGATGCCGACGCTCATCAGACCCCAGAAAAGGTGTTGGTTGATATAGACAGCAGGACGGTGGCCATGGAAGTCGGAACCCGGTAAGGAGTGTGTAACAACCCACCTGCCGAATCAACTAGCCCTGAAAATGGATGGCGCTGGAGCGTCGGGCCCATACCCGGCCGTCGCCGGCAGCGAGAGCCGCGAGGGCTAGGCCGCAACGAGTAGGATGGCCGCTGCGGTACACGCTGAAGCCTCGGGCGCGAGCCCGGGTGGAGCCGCCGCGGGTGCGAGGGACATCGCACCTCCACGCACTTGGAGGTGCGCTCAGCGCGGCTCCCAGATGATTGCGCACTGGTGTGCGTCTGGGCCGTGACAGCGTGGCACGCGAATGTCTCTGCTGCATTGGATCAGTCTCCTTTCTTTAACAGGCAAAAGCTTTATAACCTCACTAATGCCTTGCATCGTCTATATTAGATATATAACAGCGGGCGGATGCGGTTTTGATTAAATGTTAGATCGGGTGGATGGCGGATGGTTGACTACTTTTGTGATGCGGTTGCGGATGAAATAATTGCCTATCCGCGCATCTCTATATATATTTAGCTAGAATTCACTGAAAGTCAAGTATTTCTTCTATCTATATATATATATATATATGAGAAATACTTGACTTGGTGAATTCTAGCTGTATATATACTCCTCCCCTCTTAACCACGCCCCCCCACCTTCGGAGGTCTCAAGGTTGGCAAGTATGATCATGTCACAAAGTTGTAACAAATATAACAAATGGTGACTTCCTATGAAGAGTTTTATTGTTCATCTATAAACAAGCTTATTGGTGTGTCTAGTGCACAGGTGTCAAACTCAAGGCCCGCGGACCAGATTTGGCCCTGCACGCATTTTATATGGCCCGCAAAAGCCTGGAAATAATGTGTCAATAAAACACCTTATATTTTCTCTCATTACTTTCTTACTAAAAAGGTATTAGTTTTTTTTTCCTAGTTTGACAGGGGAGGAAAAATAGTGTCCAATATTGCAACAAATATTACTTTGTTGGTCAAAATCCAAATAAATACTTAAATATCTGCTTAAGTTATGATTTCGAAGCAAGTTATCCATCAAATTGTACACTATAAAAATGACCAATAGATTTTACTGTAAAATTTAGGGAGCTTTTTTTTTTTTTCCAGCATATTACTGTAAGTTGGAAGAAAAAAACGACCAATGTTTGTTTTTTTATAGTAAAATTCTGTCGGCTGAGCTGTCAAATTTTTTGATTTTTTTTGATTTTTTTACTGTAAAATCCACGGTTGATTATTTTATGGTATCACATTTTATTATGGTAAAAAACTGGGATCTGAGTTGCCAAAATAAAATTAAACAGCAGTACTGTATTTATATTTACAGTAATATGTTGTAAAAATAATAATAAAAAACACCATATATTTTACAGTAAAATATTTTACTGGCAACTAAGCCACAGTTGTTTTTTTTTACTCTTTACGTAAACTTTTTTAAATATTTCAATTTATAGGAAAATTAATTAATTATTTACTGTTACAAGCTGCCCTCTAATGGCAGCCATGACTGCGGTGTGACCCTCAATGAAAACAAGTTTGACAGCCCTGGTCTAGTAGGACAGGCCAAAGTTAAGTCGGAAAAAAATGCAGTCCTTTATAAATTATTTAATGATTCTCTACGGCCCGGTAGCAAATGCGTCAGGGATCGGTACCGGTCCCCGGACCGGTGGTTGGGGACCACTGCACTCTGCATTCTGGGACGCCTGTTCGCCAGACAAAGTCAAACATCACAGTTTGAGCAGTGTTTTGATGAGAGATCAACCCGAATGGGGTTTTTTTCAGGTCCGATACTGATACCGATTATTAGTACCGTATTTTTCGGACTATAAGTCGCAGTTTTTTTCATAGTTTGGCCGGGCTCCAGTATGACTTATATATGTTTTTTTCCTTTTTTATTATGCATTTTCGGCAAGTGCGACTTATACTCCGGTGCGACTTATACTCCGAAAAATACGGTAGTCAGGAGGTTGATAATCGATATTTGGAGGTGATATTCATGTGTAGTAAAAGTTCATTATAGATGAATATTATAGGTCAGTAAACATCTGGACAAGGATTTAAGTTGTTTTTTTAACATTCTTTTTTTAGTAAAGGTGGGGCCAATAGTGACATAATGTTTGATGTTGTGTTTTAATTTATCATCAAAAAACATCAAACACCTTTATCACGTGTGTCTAAGAGGAGCATCAACAAAAATATGACATTTGTCTACATCACAATAACTCATCTCCTCCACTTTATGGATTTAATATTTTGTAAGGTTTCCTCTAGAGATGTCCGATAATATCAGACTGCCAATATTTTCGGCCGATAAATGCTTTAAAATGTGATATCGGAAATTATCGGTATCGGTTTCAAAAAGTAAAATGTATGACTTTTTCAAATGCCGCTGTGTACACGGACGTAGGGAGAAGTACAGAGCGCCAATAAACCTTAAAGGCACTGCTTTTGCGTGGCGGCTCAATAATGTAATTTCTACGACTTTTCACACACACAAGTGAATGCCACGCATACTTGGTCAACAGCCATACAGGTCACACTGAGGGTGGCCTTATAAACAACTTTAACACTGTTACAAATATGCGCCACACTGTGAACCCACACCAAACAAGAATGACAAACACATTTCGGGAGAACATCCGCACCGTAACACAACATAAACACAACAGAACAAATACCCAGAATCCCTTGGGACGCTACAATATAACCCCCCCCTCCCCCTACCCCCCTCAGCCCCGCCCACCTCAACCTCCTCATGCTCTCTCAGGGAGAGCATGTCCCAAATTCCAAGCTGCTGTTTTGAGGCATGTTAAAAAAAATAATGCACTTTGTGACTTCAATAATAAATATGGCAGTGCCATGTTGGCATTTTTTTCCCCATAACTTGAGTTGATTTATTTTGGAAAACCTTGTTACATTGTTTAATGCATCCAGCGGGGCATCACAACAAAATTAGGCATAATAATGTGTTAATTCCACGACTGTATATATCTGTATCGGTTGATATCGGAATCGGTAATTAAGAGTAGGACAATATCGGAATATCGGCAAAAAAGCCATTATCGGACATCTCTAGTTGAGACATTTTTCAAGATGGCTGACATCACTTCTTCAAGAAAGTATGAGACTGTGTGAGCTGCTGCCTCACCTTGACTTATATAATCACCTTATATGAAATGCTTTTCTCATGTAGAGCAGTGCTTAATACTTCAATAATGTTTTTTTCAATACTAAATACTGCTATCATATGTGTATATATTGCATCTTCCCATGTACGCAAGTTATATTTGGGAAAAAAAAGGGTCCGACACCAATAAAAATAATTTAAAAAAAAAGAAGCCCATACTGACAAATGTCAAAATGCCGAATTGGTCACTAAAAAAGGTTAGTGTTACAGAATTCCAGGAATTTGAGAATTTCCAGGAAAACTAGAATTTGGTTTGGAACTTGGGAAAGTGTTAGTTTGAATTAGAGATGTCCGATAATGGCATTTTTGCCGATATTGTCCAACTCTTAATTACCGATTCCGATATCAACCGATACCGATATGTACAGTGGTGGAATGAACACATTATTATGCCTAATTTTGTTGTAATGCCCCGCTGGATGCATTAAACAATGTAACAAGGTTTTCCAAAATAAATCAACTCAAGTTATGGTAAAAAAAATGCCAACATGGCACTGCCATATTTATTATTGAAGTCACAAAGTGCATTATTTCTTTTAACATGCCTCAAAACAGCAGCTTGGAATTTGGGACATGCTCTCCCTGAGAGAGCATGAGGAGGTTGAGGTGGGCAGGGTTTTTGGGTAGGGGGTAGCGGGGGGTGTATATTGTAGCGTCCCGGAAGAGTTAGTGCTGCAAGGGATTCTGGGTATTTGTTCTGTTGTGTTACGGTGCGGATGTTCTCCCGAAACGTGTTCGTCATTCTTGTTTGGTGTGGGCTCACAGTGTGGCGCATATTTGTAACAGTGTTAAAGTTGTTTATTCTGCCACCCCCAGTGTGACCTGTATGGTTGTTGACAAAGTATGCGTGCATTCACTTGAGTGTGTGAAAAGCCGTAGATATTATGTGATTGGGCCAGCACGCAAAGGCAGTGCCTTTAAGGTTTATTGGCGCTCTGTACTTCTCCCTACGTCCGTGTACACAGCGGCGTTTTAAAAAGTCATACATTTTAACTTATACCGATAATTTCCGATATTACATTTTAAAGCATTTATCGGCCGATAATATCGGCAGTCCGATATTATTGGACATCCCTACTAAATACTGCTATCATATGTGTATATATTGCATCTGCCATGTACGCAAGTTTTATTTTGGGGAAAAAAAAGAGGCCGACACCAATAAATTAAAAAAAAGAAGCCTATACTGACAAATGTCAAATTGGTCACTAAAAAAGGTTAGCGTTACAGAATTCCAGGAATTTGAGAATTTGCAGGAAAACTAGAATTTGGTTTGGAACTTGGGAAAGTGTTAGTTTGAATGTCCAGGGTGAGTGTTAATGTTGGAATGCTTTGAATAGGTCCCTGTCACTTCAAAGGAAACTTCCTGGAAATAATTAAACACTTTCTGTTGGTCACAGGCAAGCAAAATGACACTGAGGCCATTGGAAACTTTGCACAAACAATCGCTCAAAATCCTTGAGCGAAAACCACAACACCACCATCACGGTTTAGTTCTCCAAAAATATAGATTGTTTAAATTTAGCTAACATTCAAAGATTAGCATCAATACGAATGGCCCATCGAATCCTAAATAGCACTGCACCAGCGCCACTTAAGCACTTTGTTCAGTTTACATCAATCAATCAATCAATCAATCAATCTTTATTTATATAGCCCTAAATCACAAGTGCTCACTGCTGTGACAACTAGAAACACCAGCCTCCACCAGGGGGCAGTGTAGCGTACCCAGATGTATGGAACGACCTCACATCAAACTTGAAAAGTCGAACAGATGACTCTTCATTCATAATTGAAGTTAAAAAGTGGCTTTGGAGCAATCAAAGCTGCTCACACGGTCACTAAGGTGGCCACTATGATTGACACATCAACTTAATGTGTATTATATTTATCCATGAGAGCATTTTTGCTGTAAATTGTGAGGTGTGTCTGTTAAAATCATGGTTGTTTTTATAAATGATGACAAATATGAACAAGAGCATGTATTGTCTTTGTGTGATGATGTAAATGAGGTGTGGTTGTATTGTATATTAAGTATGTCTCAATGGAAGGACATTTTATGACTTTTCTTAATTTGATTACATGCTACAGTATGATTTTATTGCATGATTTTTGTATCTCTTTAATTTAGGTAGCCAGGGACTGCAGATGAGCTATTTAGCTGTCTTTGAGCTTAATGTTTCTGTGCATTGTCCCTTCAAATAAAGACTAAACTAATAAAACTTTCTAGGTGTAGTTGCATATATTTTTTAATTTTTTTAAACTATTGTGAGTACGGCTGCCATCAGAGATGAAGCCATAAATTAGCCGCGCCGTATTACAAGCCGCAGGGTTCAAAGTGTATGATAAAAGTAACGGCTTATAGTCTGGAAGTTGTGCGGAGTGATTTGTTGGCGTACCACTAGATGGAGCCTTCCTTTTACCAGGTCTTTTTCTGGACATATGCCACAGTAATGGCCTAATATCACAGCGTGAGACGTTGACATGTGCCGTCTTTCTGTCACAGTCACGCTGCCCAAGAACGTGCCAGTTGTGTCTCCGTCGTCACCCTCCAAGCCCAGCAGGCGGTCCCTGCAGGCCCCCTACAGACTCTCCAACCCGCTGCCCCAGCTGCCCGTCAGGAAGGGCGTACGGGGTCGCCGGCCCAAGAGCGAGACCCTGGCCCTCCTCAAAGCCGCAGCCGAGGCGGCGGCGGCCCAAAGCGACGCCCAGCTGGTGCCTCGGCCGCACAAAAAGAGGGGCCCCAAACCAGGAAGCAAGGTGAGAGCACGTGGTCTTTGGCGGGGAACCATCACCAACTTTAATCCTGACCTGTGTCTGCAGAGAAAACCCAAGGTTCTCCAAAGGTCGTCGCATCCAGTCCAGGTCCCACGCGGGATCCCCGCCGGCTCGCCGTCTGCCGTCTCAACAGGTGCAGGTGGAGTCCGCTCCCGGCGACCACGCCCCCCGTCTCACCTTGCCTTCCCTGTCCCAGTGTGCGTCTACGTCGACAAGCGCGGGAGCTGCGGCCCGCACTTGGACCGCAAGCAAGTGCAGCATCTGCCGGACCACTTTGGCCCGGGGCCCGCCAATACCGTGCTGCAGCAGGCGGTCCAGTCCTGCTTGGACTGCGCCTACCAGCCCAAAGTCCTGCTGGGCGCCCTGCACACGCACTCGGGGGGCGGCGAGGTGGTCAGAGGTACGCTCTTCGCCGTGGCACACGCCAACACGTGTCCGCTTTCTGACGTGTTCTTGCTTGGGCCCAGTGAGGACCGACGGGGGGGTCCGCCTGGTCAAACTCCCCTCCGCCGCCAGCGCCGCCTTCGTGCTGCGCTTCTTGGAGACCGTGTGTCGTCACCTGCAGTGTGACAACCTGTTCAGCAGCCAGCCCTGCAGCCATTACGACCACTACCACAGGACCAAGTCAGGTAAAAAACACTGCCAATCCATTCACTAACACAGTGTGGCTGTAGGCGACCCCCAGCAGTATGATCTGGCTCTACATGCGCTGTAAAATGTTGCTTTTTTGTGTATTCTAAATAGGAAAGAAACACTAGTAAGAGGTGGCTTTTTATTTTTGTGTATTCTAAATAGGAAAGAAAGACTAGTAAGAGGTGGCTTTCTCTTTGTTGTGTATTCTAAAAAAAAAAAGAAACACTAGGAGGAGGCGGCTTTCTCTTTTTTTGCATATTCTAAATAGAAAAGAAACACTATAGGACGTGGCTTTCTCTTTTTTTTGTGTATTCTAAATAGGAAATAAACACTAGTAAGAGGCGGCTTTCTCTTTTTTTTGTGTATTCTAAATAGGTAAGAAACGCTAGTAAGAGGCAGCTTTCTCTTTTTTTTTTGGTGTATTCTAAATAGGAAAGAAACACTAGTAAGAGACGGCTTTCTCTTTTTTTGTGTATTCTAAATAGGAAAGAAAACACTAGTAAGAGGCGGCTTTCTCTTTTTTTGTGTATTCTAAATAGGAAAGAAACGTTAGTAAGAGGTGGCTTTCTCTTTTTTTGTGTATTCTAAAAAGGAAAGAAACGCTAGTAAGAGGCGGCATTCTCTTTGTTTGCATATTCTAAATAGGAAAGAAATGCTAATAAGAGGCAGCTTTCTCTTTTTTTGCGTATTCTAAATAGGAAACAAACTCTATAGGAGGTGGCTTTCTCTTTTTTTGTGTATTCTAAATAGGAAAGAAACGCTAGTAAGAGGTGTCTTTCTCGCTTTTTGTGTATTCTAAATAGGTAAGAAACGCTAGTAAGAGGCAGCTTTCTCTTTTTTTTTTGGTGTATTCTAAATAGGAAAGAAACACTAGTAAGAGGCGGCTTTCTCTTTTTTTTGTGTATTCTAAATAGGAAAGAAACGTTAGTAAGAGGTGGCTTTCTCTTTTTTTGTGTATTCTAAATAGGAAAGAAACACTAGTAAGAGGTGGCTTTGTCTTTGTATACATATTCTAAATAGGAAAGAAATGCTTGTAAGAGGTGGCTCTCTCTTTTTTGTGTGTTCTAATAGGAAAGAAACGCTAGTAAGAGGCGGCATTCTCTTTGTTTGCATATTCTAAATAGGAAATAAATGCTAATAAGAGGCAGCTTTCTCTCTCTTTTTTTGCGTATTCTAAATAGGAAATAAACACTAGTAAGAGGCGGCTCTTTTTTTGCATATTCTAAATAGGAAAGAAACACTAGTAAGAGGTGGCTTTGTCTTTTTTTGTGTATTCTAAATAGGAAAGAAACACTAGTATGAGGTGGCTTTGTCTTTGTATGCATATTCTAAATAGGAAAGAAACGCTAGTAAGAGGTGGCTTTCTCGCTTTTTGTGTATTTTAAATAGGAAAGAAACGCTAGTAAGAGGCAGCTTTCTCTTTTTTTTGGGTGTATTCTAAATAGGAAAGAAACACTAGTAAGAGGCGGCTTTCTCCTTTTTTTTTGTATTCTAAATAGGAAAGAAACGTTAGTAAGAGGTGGCTTTCTCTTTTTTTGTGTATTCTAAATAGGAAAGAAACACTAGTAAGAGGTGGCTTTGTCTTTGTATGCATATTCTAAATAGGAAAGAAACGCTAGTAAGAGGTGGCGTTCTCTTTTTTGTGTGTTCTAATAGGAAAGAAACACTAGTAAGAGGCAGCTTTCTCTTTCTCTTTTTTTGCGTATTCTAAATAAGAAAGAAACACTATGGCTTTCTCTTTTTTGTGTATTCTAAATAGGAAAGAATCACTAGTAAGAGGTGGCTTTCTCTTTTTGTGTATTCTAAATAGAAAAGAAACGCTAGTAAGAGGCGGCTTTCTCTTTTTTTGTGTATTCTAAATAGGAAATAAACACTAGTAAGAGGCGGCTTTCTCTCTTTTTGTGTATACATGAATTATGACACAAACAAACAAGTAAACAACAATTAATGAACAATTTATCTCATTTGAATACGTGCAACCAAATCTCCAGAATAAATGAATAAGGGGTTCGACCTGCCACTACTCTCATTCTAATAAACAGCTGCGAAAGCAGTGAAAAGTCTCAACAAGTACAAATGCAGAACAACATAATGCAGCAACACAACAACACAAAGCCACATTGGAAGTGACACAGACAAGTTTCGGCGACTCACTAACTTCCTGAGACAGAACTTTGAAAAGGTGTAAAGTAGGAAGTTGTCAAAGTAAGAGTCATAAACGTAACAATTTACAGTATTAATCATATATTATTATTATTAACATAAAATGTTAATTTTCAACATTTCTCCACAGGAAGTTGCTCGGCTGTCACTTGTGTTTTGTCAGTGGATCCGAGTTGTGTTGTGGCTTTTGCAGTGGTGCTGTAGCTGAAAGTTGTTGTCTTGGTGTGAGCATTCTCAGCCGCCATTTTTGTTTTGCCGCCTGACGGCAATGGCAGACAGACTTGAGTAACATTAACGTCCTCATCATTAAAAGTGCTACACTTCATAAATGCAATGTTTTCCTTCTTCTAGTGTCGAATATCCGAAGTTGTCATGTTTTTGTGTAGTACCTCAAACTGTTGTGTTGTTGTAGTGAAAGAGGAGGCGCTGGACACGTCGTTGCTGGCTCGGGTCGGCAAGCGAAGCCTCGCCGGGGTGTCGCCGCCATACGCCGCGCCGCTCTCTCCCAAACATGTACGCACCGACGCCCACCCTTCAGAAGGTATACTATACTACATTACTATTATTTATCTTATTATATTCATCACATTATGTTGTTATATTCATCACTTTATGTTATTATATTCATCACTTTGTTGTTATATTCATCACATTATGTTATTATATTCATCACTTTGTTGTTATATTCATCACATTATGTTATTATATTCATCACTTTGTTGTTATATTCATCACATTATCTTTGTTGTTATATTCATCACATTGTTATTATATTCATCACTTTGTTGTTATATTCATCACATTATGTTATTATATTCATCACTTTGTTATTATATTCATCACATTATGTTATTATATTCATCACTTTGTTGTTATATTCATCACATTGTTATTATATTCATCACTTTGTTGTTATATTCATCACATTGTTATTATATTCATCATTATGTTGTTATATTCATCACATTGTTATTATATTCATCACTTTGTTATATTCATCACTTTGTTGTTATATTCATCACATTATGTTATTATATTCATCACTTTGTTGTTATATTCATCACATTGTTATTATATTCATCACATTGTTATTATATTCATCACATTGTTATTATATTCATCACTTTGTTGTTATATTCATCACATTATGTTATATTCATCACTTTGTTGTTATATTCATCACATTGTTATTATATTCATCATTATGTTGTTATATTCATCACATTGTTATTATATTCATCACTTTGTTGTTATATTCATCACTTTGTTGTTATATTCATCACATTATGTTATTATATTCATCACTTTGTTGTTATATTCATCACATTATGTTATTATATTCATCACTTTGTTGTTATATTCATCACATTATGTTATTATATTCATCACTTTGTTGTTATATTCATCACATTGTTATTATATTCATCACTTTGTTGTTATATTCATGACTTTGTTGTTATATTCATCACATTATGTTATTATATTCATCACTTTGTTGTTATATTCATCACATTATGTTATTATATTCATCACATTATGTTATTATATTCATCACTTTGTTGTTATATTCATGACTTTGTTGTTATATTCATCACATTATGTTATTATATTCATCACTTTGTTGTTATATTCATCACATTATGTTATTATATTCATCACATTATGTTATTATATTCATCACTTTGTTGTTATATTCATGACTTTGTTGTTATATTCATCACATTATGTTATTATATTCATCACTTTGTTGTTATATTCATCACATTATGTTATTATATTCATCACTTTGTTGTTATATTCATCACATTGTTATTATATTCATCACTTTGTTGTTATATTCATCACATTGTTATTATATTCATCATTATGTTGTTATATTCATCACATTGTTATTATATTCATCACTTTGTTATATTCATCACTTTGTTGTTATATTCATCACATTATGTTATTATATTCATCACTTTGTTGTTATATTCATCACATTATGTTATTATATTCATCACTTTGTTGTTATATTCATCACATTATGTTATTATATTCATCACATTATGTTATTATATTCATCACTTTGTTGTTATATTCATGACTTTGTTGTTATATTCATCACATTATGTTATTATATTCATCACTTTGTTGTTATATTCATCACATTATGTTATTATATTCATCACTTTGTTGTTATATTCATCACATTGTTATTATATTCATCACTTTGTTGTTATATTCATCACATTGTTATTATATTCATCATTATGTTGTTATATTCATCACATTGTTATTATATTCATCACTTTGTTATATTCATCACTTTGTTGTTATATTCATCACATTATGTTATTATATTCATCACTTTGTTGTTATATTCATCACATTGTTATTATATTCATCATTATGTTATTATATTCATCACTTTGTTGTTATATTCATCACATTATGTTATTATATTCATCACATTATGTTATTATATTCATCACTTTGTTGTTATATTCATCACTTTGTTGTTATATTCATCACATTATGTTATTATATTCATCACTTTGTTGTTATATTCATCACTTTGTTGTTATATTCATCACATTATGTTATTATATTCATCACTTTGTTGTTATATTCATCACATTGTTATTATATTCATCACTTTGTTGTTATATTCATCACTTTGTTGTTATATTCATCACAATATGTTATTATATTCATCACATTATGTTATTATATTCATCACTTTGTTGTTATATTCATCACATTATGTTATTATATTCATCATTATGTTATTATATTCATCACTTTGTTGTTATATTCATCACATTGTTATTATATTCATCATTATGTTATTATATTCATCACTTTGTTGTTATATTCATCACATTATGTTATTATATTCATCACATTATGTTATTATATTCATCATTATGTTATTATATTCATCACATTATGTTATTATATTCATCACTTTGTTGTTATATTCATCACATTATGTTATTATATTCATCACTTTATTATATTCATCACTTTGTTGTTATATTCATCACATTATGTTATTATATTCATCACATTGTTATTATATTCATCACATTATGTTATTATATTCATCATTATGTTATTATATTCATCACTTTGTTGTTATATTCATGACTTTGTTGTTATATTCATCACATTATGTTATTATATTCATCACATTATGTTGTTGTATTCATCACTTTGTTGTTATATTCATCACTTTGTTATATTCATCACATTATGTTATTATATTCATCACATTGTTGTTATATTCATCACTTTGTTGTTTCAGGTATATTCATCACATTGTTATATTCATCACATTATGTTTTTATATTCATCACTTTGTTGTTATATTCATCACATTGTTATTATATTCATCACTATGTTTTTATATTCATCACTTTGTTGTTATATTCATCACTTTGTTATATTCATCACATTATGTTATTATATTCATCACTTTGTTGTTATATTCATCACATTGTTGTTATATTCATCACATTATGTTTTTATATTCATCACTTTGTTATATTCATCACATTATGTTGTTATATTCATCACTTTGTTGTTATATTCATCACATTATGTTGTTATATTCATCACTTTGTTATTATATTCATCACATTATGTTACAAACCCCAAAAGCAGTGAAGTTGTCACGTTGTGTAAATGGTAAATAAAAATAGAATACAATGATTTGCAAATCCTTTTCAACTTATATTCAATTGAATAGACTACAAAGACAAGATATTTAATGTTCAAACTAGAAAACTTAATTATTTTTTTCAAAAATTAACTCATTTGGAATTCAATGCCTGCAGCATATTTCAAAAAAGCTGGCACGAGTGTCAAAAAAGACTGAAAAAGTTGAGGAATGCTCATTAAACACTTATTTGTAACATCCCACAGTTGAACAGGCTAATTGGGAACAGGTGGGTGCCATGATTGGGTATAAAAGCAGCTTCCATGAAATGCTCAGTCGTTCACAAACAAGGATGGGGCGAGGGTCACCACTTTGTCAACAAATGCGTGAGCAAATTGTTTAAGAACAACATTTCTCAACCAGCTATTGCAAGGAATTTAGGGATTTCACCATCTAAGGTCCGTAATATCATCAAAAGGTTCAGAGAATCTGGAGAAATCACTGCACGTAAGCCATGATATTACGGACTTTGGATCCCTCAGGCGGCGCTGCATCAAAAAGCGACATCAGTGTGTAAAGGATATCGCCACATGGGCTCAGGAACACTTAAGAAAACCACTGTCAGTAACTCCAGTTGGTCGCTACATCTGTAAGTGCAAGTTAAAACTCTACTATGCAAAGCCAAAGCCATTCATCAACAACACCCAGAAACGCTGCCGGCTTCGCTGGGCCCGAGCTCATCTAAGATGGACTGATGCAAAGTGTAAAAGTGTTCTGTGGTCTGACGGGTTCCCATTTTAAATTGTTTTTGGAAACTCCGGATCAAAGAGGAAAAGAACCATCCGGACTGTTCTAATCGCAAAGTGTAAAAGGCAGCATGTGTGATGGTATGGGGGTGTATTAGTGCCCAAGACATGGGTAACTTACACATCTGTGAAGGCACCATTAATGCTGAAAGGTACATACAGGTTTTGGAGCAACATATGTTGCCATCCAAGCAACGTTATCATGGACGCCCCTGCTTATTTCAGCAAGACATAGCCAAGCCACGTATTACATCAACATGGCTTCATAGTAAAAGAGTGTGGATACTAGACTGGCCTGCCTGTAGTCCAGACCTGTCTCCCATTGAAAATGTGTGGCGCATTATGAAGCCTAAAATAGCACAACGGAGACCCCCGGACTGTTGAACAACTTAAGCTGTACATCAAGCAAGAATGGGAAAGAATTCCACTTCAAAAATGTGTCTCCTCAGTACCCAAACCTTTACTGAGTATTGTTAAAAGGAAAGGCCATGTAACACAGTGGTAAAAATGCCCCTGTCACAACTTTTTTTTGCAATGCGTTGCTGCCATTACATTCTAAGTTAATGATTATTTGCCAAAGAAAAATGTAGTTTCTCAGTGTGAACATTAAATATCTTGTCTTTGCAGTCTATTCAATTGAATATAAGATGAAAATGATTTGCAAAACATTGTATTCTATTTTTATTTAACATTTACACAACGTGACAACTTCACTGCTTTTGTATATTCATCACCTTATTATTATATTCATCACGTGATGTTATTAACACTCACTCATCAACTTGAAGTCGTATAAAGAAAAGGTCAACAATATGTTTATTATCTTTTAAAGCAGGTTGCATACATGAGTGGCTACATAAGAGCCAAGTAATGGACTTAAAAATGTATAATAAAAATATATACTACAAATATATAATAAAATTATACCCTTCGTCCGTATAAAGAAGCTATAGGGCAAAAAATTTCCTAAAATGAGCTTGGTCATGTTGTGCCGACTTGAATACGTCAGTAAAATGCTGCCAGTAGCTTTGCAAGTGTACAGTGAGTCTGGATGGAATTGTGTCTCCTTCTTGTGAGAATCCTGCGTGTGACTGAAGAATTAAGGAGTCGGGGCTGGTTCATCCATCCATCCATTTTCTACCGCTTGTTACTTTCGGGATGTAAAGATATCCCAGAACAATATCATCACGGTGTTAGGTGCTAACAACAATCGTATTTATTACTACAGACTTGTCTTTTAAGTGCTGACAACAATCATATTTATTACTACATGTCTTTTAAGTGCTAACAACAATTGTATTTATTACTACAGACATGTCTTTTAAGTGCAAACAACAATCATATTTATCACTACAGACATGTCTTTTAAGTGCTAACAACAATCATATTTATTACTACAGACATGTCTTTTAAGTGCTAACAACAATCATATTTATTACTACAGACATGTCTTTTAAGTGCTAACAACAATCATATTTATTACTACAGACATGTCTTTTAAGTGCTAACAACAATCATATTTATTACTACAGACATGTCTTTTAAGTACTAACAACAATCGTATTTATTACTACAGACATGTTTTTTAAGTGCAAACAACAATCATATTTATTACTACAGACATGTTTAAGTGCTAACAGTCATATTTATTTCTACAGACATGTCTTTTAAGTGCTAACAACAATCATATTTATCACTACAGACATGTTTTTTAAGTGCAAACAACAATCGTATTTATTACTACAGACATGTTTTTTAAGTGCTAACAGTCATATTTATTACTACAGACATGTCTTTTAAGTGCAAACAACAATCGTATTTATTACTACAGACATGTTTTTTAAGTGCTAACAGTCATATTTATTACTACAGACATTTCTTTTAAGTGCAAACAATCATATTTATTACTACGGACATGTCTTTTAAGTGCAAACAACAATCTTATTTATTACTACAGACATGTCTTTTAAGTGCAAACAACAATCATTTTTATTACTACAGACATGTTTTTAAGTGCTAACAGTCATATTTATTACTACAGACATGTCTTTTAAGTGCTAACAACGATCATATTTATTACTACAGACATGTCTTTTAAGTGCAAACAACAATCGTATTTATTACTACAGACATGTTTTTTAAGTGCTAACAGTCATATTTATTACTACAGACATGTCTTTTAAGTGCAAACAACAATCATTTTTATTACTACAGACATGTTTTTAAGTGCTAACAGTCATATTTATTACTACAGACATGTCTTTTAAGTGCTAACAACAATCATATTTATTACTACAGACATGTCTTTTAAGTGCAAACAACAATCATTTGTATTACTACAGACATTTTTAAGTGCTAACAGTCATATTTATTACTACAGACATGTTTTTTAAGTGCTGACAACAATCATATTTATTACTACAGACATGTTTTTTAAGTGCAAACAACAATCATATTTATTACTACAGACATGTTTTTTAAGTGCAAACAACAATCATATTTATTACTACAGACATGTCTTTTAAGTGCTAACAACAATCATATTTATCACTACAGACATGTTTTTTAAGTGCAAACGACAATCGTATTTATTACTACAGACATGTTTTTTAAGTGCTAACAGTCATATTTATTACTACAGACATGTCTTTTAAGTGCAAACAACAATCGTATTTATTACTACAGACATGTTTTTTAAGTGCTAACAGTCATATTTATTACTACAGACATTTCTTTTAAGTGCTAACAGTCATATTTATTACTACAGACATTTCTTTTAAGTGCTAACAGTCATATTTATTACTACAGACATTTCTTTTAAGTGCAAACAATCATATTTATTACTACAGACATGTCTTTTAAGTGTTAAACTGTCTGGGAACATAATCTGTTGCAGTTGATGTCTTTAAAGTAACAGCGTAAACATCCGGTGTAACAACAATGGCCACTTTAGTGTCTTTAAACTTGTTCATATCAGTTTGGAAAATGTTTCTCAGGAAAAATTAGCTAAGAATTGATCTTTTAATAAAAAGTACAAACTGATGTTTGGCTTTGCTGGCTACAGATAGATGGGTGACGGTTTTTGAGGTGGCGCCTTGCCCAAAGTGTACCCGCCTTCCGCCAGAGTGCACCTGGAATAGGTTGCAGTAGATTTTCAGTATGGTACAGTTACATCCCTAGTATCATCGTTCTCTTTTATCAGTTTTTACATTTTGCATCGACCCGTCGCGGTGAAGAAGGAGCTGAGCCGGAAGGCGAAGCTCTCAATTTAGCAATGGATCTGGGTTCCTATGGTCATGAGTTTTGGGTTACGACCGAAAGGACAACAATGTCCCCTGAAGGCCTCCCTGATGAGGTGTTTAGAGCGCGTCCAACCTGTAGGAGACCACGGGGAAGACCCAGGACACGGTGGAGAGACTATGTCGCTCCAGTAGCTTCTCAGTACGATACCGTTACATCTTTAGTATCATCTCTTTCTCTTTTATCAGTTTTTACATTTTGTATCGACCAGTCGCGGCTCAGCTTTCAATTTAGCGATAGATCTGGGTCCCTATCCTCACCTATGGTCATAAGTTTTGGGTTATGACCAATAGGACAAGAATGTCCCCTGAACGCCTCCCTGAGGAGGTGTTTAGGGCACGTCCAACCGGTAGGAGACCACGAGGAAGACTCAGGACACGGTGGAGAGACTATGTCGCTCCAGTAGCTTCTCAGTACGATACCGTTACATCCTAAGTATCATCTCTTTCTCTTTTATCAGTTTTTACATTTTGCATCGACCCGTCGCGGTGAAGAAGGAACTGAGCCGGAAGGCGAAGCTCTCAATTTAGCGATGGATCTGGGTTCCTATCCTCACCTATGGTCACGAGTTTTGGGTTATGACCAATAGGACAAGAATGTCCCTTGAACGGCTCCCTGAGGAGGTGTTTAGGGCGCGTCCAACCTGTAGGAGACCACGGAGGAGAAGAAGAAATGTTTTCTCGTTCCTAGGCAGGTGTAATGGACAATAATATCCACAAAACCCTGCGTTTCTAAACACTCATTTTAGCGTCAAAATATAATTTCCGTGTTGTTTATTCAATGGCAACACCTTATGAATATGATCAGTTGTCATGTTTTCTGTCATTGAACACATCATCCATATGATCAGTTGTCATGTTTACTGTCATTGAACACATCATCCATCATGTTTACTGTCATTGAACACATCATCCATATGATCAGTTGTCATGTTTACTGTCATTGAACACATCATCCATATGATCAGTAGTCATGTTTACTGTCATTGAACATATCATCCATCATGTTTACTGTCATTGAACACATCATCCATATGACCAGTAGTCATGTTTACTGTCATTGAACACATCCTCCATATGATCCATAGTCATGTTTACTGTCATTGAACATATCATCCATCATGTTTACTGTCATTGAACACATCATCCATATGATCAGTCGTCATGTTTACTGTAATTGACCACATCATCCATATGATCAGTAGTCATGTTTACTGTCATTGAACACATCATCCATATGATCATTAGTCATGTTTACTGTCATTGAACACATCATCCATATGATCAGTAGTCATGTTTACTGTCATTGAACATATCATCCATCATGTTTACTGTCATTGAACACATCATCCATATGATCAGTCGAAATGTTTACTGTCATTGAACACATCATACATCATGTTTACTGTCATTGAACACATCATACATCATGTTTACTGTCATTGAACACATCATCCATATGACCAGTAGTCATGTTTACTGTCATTGAACACATCATTCTTAAGATCCATAGTCATGTTTACTGTCATTGAACACATCATCCATATGATCAGTAGTCATGTTTACTGTCATTGAACACATCATCCATATGATCAGTAGTCATGTTTACTGTCATGGAACATATCATCCATCATGTTTACTGTCATTGAACACATCATCCATATGATCTAGTCCTGTTTACTGTCATTGAACACATCATCCATATGATCCATAGTCATGTTTACTGTCATTGAACACATCATCCATATGACCAGTAGTCATGTTTACTGTCATTGAACACATTATCCATATGATCTAGTCATGTTTACTGTCATTGAACACATCATCCATATGATCAGTAGTCATGTTTACTGTCATTGAACATATAATCAGTAGTTATATTTAAAGGTCATTGAACACATCATCCATATGACCAGTAGCCATGTTTACTGTCATTGAACACATCATCCATATGATCTAGTCATGTTTACTGTCATTGAACACATCATCCATAAGATCAGTAGTCATGTTTACTGTCATTGAACACATCCATAAGAAAAGTAGTCATGTTAACTGTCATTGAACACATCATCCATATGATCAGTTGTCATGTTTACTGTTATTGAACACATCATCCATATGATCAGTAGTCATGTTTACTGTCATTGAACTCATCATCCATATGATCAGTAGTCATGTTTACTGTCATTGAACACATCATCCATATGACCAGTAGCCATGTTTACTGTCATTGAACACATCATCCATATGATCTAGTCATGTTTACTGTCATTGAACACATCATCCATAAGATCAGTAGTCATGTTTACTGTCATTGAACACATCCATAAGAAAAGTAGTCATGTTAACTGTCATTGAACACATCATCCATATGATCAGTTGTCATGTTTACTGTTATTGAACACATCATCCATATGATCAGTAGTCATGTTTACTGTCATTGAACACATCATCCATATGATCAGTAGTCATGTTTACTGTCATTGAACACATCATCCATATGATCAGTAGTCATGTTTACTGTCATGGAACATATCATCCATCATGTTTACTGTCATTGAACACATCATCCATATGATCTAGTCCTGTTTACTGTCATTGAACACATCATCCATATGATCCATAGTCATGTTTACTGTCATTGAACACATCATCCATATGACCAGTAGTCATGTTTACTGTCATTGAACACATTATCCATATGATCTAGTCATGTTTACTGTTATTGAACACATCATCCATATGATCAGTAGTCATGTTTACTGTCATTGAACATATAATCAGTAGTTATATTTAAAGGTCATTGAACACATCATCCATATGATGAGTTGTCATGTTTACTGTCATTGAACACATCATCCATATGACCAGTAGCCATGTTTACTGTCATTGAACACATCATCCATATGATCTAGTCATGTTTACTGTCATTGAACACATCATCCATATGATCAGTTGTCATGTTTACTGTTATTGAACACATCATCCATTTGATCAGTAGTCATGTTTACTGTCATTGAACACATCATCCATATGATCAGTAGTCATGTTTACTGTCATTGAACACATCATCCATATGATCAGTAGTCATGTTTACTGTCATTGAACATATCATCCATCATGTTTACTGTCATTGAACACATCATCCATATGATCTAGTCATGTTTACTGTCATTGAACACATCATCCATATGATCAGTAGTCATGTTTACTGTCATTGAACACATCATCCATATGATCAGTAGTCATGTTTACTGTCATTGAACATATCATCCATCATGTTTACTGTCATTGAACACATCATCCATATGATCTAGTCCTGTTTACTGTCATTGAACACATCATCCATATGATCAGTAGTCATGTTTACTGTCATTGAACATATAATCAGTAGTTATGTTTACGGTCATTGAACACATCATCCATATGATCCATAGTCATGTTTACTGTCATTGAACACATCATCCATATGACCAGGAGTCATGTTTACTGTCATTGAACACATCATCCATATGATCTAGTCATGTTTACTGTCATTGAACACATCATCCATATGATCAGTAGTCATGTTTACTGTCATTGAACATATAATCAGTAGTTATGTTTACGGTCATTGAACACATCATCCATATGATCAGTTGTCATGTTTACTGTCATTGAACACATCATCCATGACCAGTTGTCATGTTTACTGTCATTGAACACATCATCCATGACCAGTTGTCATGTTTACTGTCATTGAACACATCATCCATATGACCAGTAGTCATGTTTACTGTCATTGAACACATCGGGGCGGCATGGCGTAGTGGGTAGAGCAACCGTGCCAGAAACCTGAGGGTTGCAGGTTCGCTCCCCACCTCTTACCATCCAAAAATCGCTGCCGTTGTGTCCTTGGGCGGGACACTTCACCCTTTGCCCCGGTGCCACTCACACTGGTGAATTGAATGAGGTGGTGGTCGGAGGGGCCGTTGGCGCAAATTGCAGCCACGCTTCCGTCAGTCTACCCCAGGGCAGCTGTGGCTATGAAAGTAGCTTACCACCACCAGGTGTGAATGATTGATGGGTACTTAGAAAAGCGCTATATAAATCCCAGTTATTATTATTATTATTATTATCATCCATATGATCTAGTCATGTTTACTGTCATTGAACACATCATCCATATGATCAGTAGTCATGTTTACTGTCATTGAACATATAATCAGTAGTTATGTTTACGGTCATTGAACACATCATCCATATGATCAGTTGTCATGTTTACTGTCATTGAACACATCATCCATATGATCCATAGTCATGTTTACTGTCATTGAACACATCATCCATATGACCAGTAGTCTTGTTTACTCTCATTGAACACATCATCCATATGATCAGTAGTCATGTTTACAGTCATTGAACACCTAGTCCATATGATCAGTAGTCATGTTTACTGTCATTGAACACATCATCCATATGACCAGTAGTTGTGTTTACTGTCATTGAACACATCATCCATGACCAGTAGTCATGTTTACTGTCATTGAACACATCATCCATGACCAGTTGTCATGTTTACTGTCATTGAACACATCATCCATATGATCAGTAGTCATGTTTACTGTCATTGAACATATAATCAGTAGTTATGTTTACGGTCATTGAACACATCATCCATATGATCAGTTGTCATGTTTACTGTCATTGAACACATCATCCATATGATCAATAGTCATGTTTACTGTCATTGAACACATCATCCATATGACCAGTAGTCATGTTTACTGTCATTGAACACATCATCCATATAATCTAGTCATGTTTACTGTCATTGAACACATCATCCATATGATCAGTTGTAATGTTTACTGTCATTGAACACATCATCCATATGATCCATAGTCATGTTTACTGTCATTGAACACATCATCCATGACCAGTCGTCATGTTTACTGTCATTGAACACATCATCCATATGACCAGTAGCCATGTTTACTGTCATTGAACACATCATCCATATGATCTAGTCATGTTTACTGTCATTGAACACATCATCCATATGATCAGTAGTCATGTTTACTATCATTGAACATATAATCAGTAGTTATGTTTACGGTCATTGAACACATCATCCATATGATCAGTTGTCATGTTTACTGTCATTGAACACATCATCCATATGATCCATAGTCATGTTTACTGTCATTGAACACATCATCCATGACCAGTAGTCATGTTTACTGTCATTGAACACATCATCCATGACCAGTAGTCATGTTTACTGTCATTGAACACATCATCCATGACCAGTAGTCATGTTTACTGTCATTGAACACATCATCCATATGATCAGTTGTCATGTTTACTGGCATTGAACACATCTTGCATGAGTGATTGGCATCATGCAAGTGAGTGTGCACAAAATCATCTGCATGCTTACATAACAAACCAACCAACCTGGAACTCACTCACGTCACCTTTTGCTGACTGAAAGACAGAAATGATATCTAAGTGGATCTCATAACCGTTCAGGGAGCATGTCCCCAAGTCTAAGGAGACTTTCCACTCACCATCTGTTTCCTGAGCTGCTGTGGGAGTCTTTCAGACATGGCCCAAAACCGCAGCAGCCAAGAAAGTTGGCCCAACACTGAACTACCTGCTGGTTTTCCCAGACATTTTCCCATTCACAATCAATGTATTAATTCAGAACATACACATCTTTTAGCATTTTCAAAACAAAATCCCGCTTTTACCGAAATTTCCATGAAATTCCCATTAAAAATAATGGGACATTTTCCAAAGTTCCACGACTCCCACATTTTTTATCCGATTAAAAAAAAATTCCAGGAATTTCTCGTTTTTTCAAACCCCTTTTTTTTTACCCTTTTTTTTCTGGCGACTACTCCTTCGACATTTTTCAACCCACTTCAAACGTTCCACCGTCAAATCATTCCTCTTATTCAGGAGAAAAAAAAAAGTTGTTTTTTGAACTCGAAGAATTTCAATTTTTCCCGAAATTCCAGGAATTCCATAATGCCATTTCTCAATTAAAATTGTTACTGCTTCAACATTGCTCGACCGATTTGAAAAATTCCAACACCAACTATTTCAACCATTCAGAACATTCAAGTCTTTAGCATTTTCCAAAAAATTCCCGCCTTTCCCGAAATTCCCAAATTTCCATGAAATTCTCATCAAAATTAATGGGACATTTTTCAAAGTTCCACAACTCCCACATTTTGTATCCGATTCAAACCGTTCCAACTTCAAAATATTCAGCCTGTTCAGGAATTATGTGCTCTCCTTCAATACTTCTAAAAATAATTCCCGGATTTCCTGGAATTCCTCGTTTTTAGGGATATTTTCCCCATTCAAAATGAATTATCAATTTTTCAAACTTGCACCATTCCCACATTTTTCAACCGATTCAAACCATTCCACTTTCAACATATTACACTTATCCTGCACATTCAAACTATAATTTTTCCAAGTTCAAAAATATTCCAGGAATTCCCGTTTTTTCAAACCCTTTTTTCTGTCGACGACTCCTTCCACATTTTCCAACCCACTTCAACTGTTCCACGGTCAAATCATTCTTCTTAATCAGGACCAAAAAAACCAAGTTGTTTTATGAACTGTAAAAACTCCTGTTTTTCCCAAATTCCAGGAATTCCGTAATACCATTTCTCAAAAATGTTACTGCTTCAACAATTCTCGACCAATTTTTAAAATTCCAACACAGACCATTTTATGCAGAACATTCAAATGTTTTAGCATTTTCAAAAAAATTCCCTCTTTTCCCAAAATTACTAAATTTCCATGAAATTTCCATTGGAATAAATGGGACATTTTTCAAAGTTCAACAACTCCCACATTGTTTATCCGATTCAAACCGTTCCAACTTCAAAATATTCAGCCTGTTCAGGAATCATGTGCTCTCTTTCCATAATTCTAAAAATATTCCCGGATTTCCTGGAATTACCAGTTTTTACGGAAGTTCTCCCCATTCAAAATGAATTATCAATTTTTCAAACTTCTACAATTCCCACATTTTTCAACCAATTTCAAACCATTCCACCTTCAATACATTCAACTCATCCTGGAAATTCAAACAACCATTTTTCCACGTTCAAAACATTTCCAAATTTGTTTTTTTTCTAACCTTATTTCCAACCTTTTTTAAGGTCAATAATTCTTAAAAAAATCCCGGATTTCCTAGAATTCCCAGTTTTTAGGGACATTTTCCCCATTCAAAATTAATTATCCATTTTTTCAAACTTCCACACTTCCCACATTTTTAAACCAATTCAAACCCCTCACACTTTATCGATGTAATTTAGCTTGTCGTAAATGATAAAAATGTAACAATATTCTACATTTAAGCACTTCCTTGTGGTCTACATAACATGTGATGGTAGTTCTTTGGTCAAAATGTTGCATAGAAGATGTTTAACACACCATCTTCAAGCCGCTTTCTGACCTTCTCTTTCGGATGCGCAATTTTGTGGGCGACCTTATTTAAGTGCCTCCACATGTTGTTGTTTTTAGCTTCCATAGCGACTCTCTAAAAGGTTCGTTTGGAGAAAGTATGAAGGAAGGCAAGATTATATTATAAAATTTTCAGGACTTATGCAGATCCCAAATACACAAAATCATGAGAAAAGGTGCCCTTCAATATTCTTTGTTGTAAGTTGAGCTATATGTCTTTATTTTCCTTTTCTTCAATATTTATAAGGACGCAATGCAGAGGTGTACTTATAACAATTTTACAGATATCTAGATGAGGCAATTCCTGAAGGAATTGCGTGTGAATGCTTCAATGCTGAAATTGAACTTAAATGCTGACAGGATGTAGTATGAATGTAAGAATAGTTTGAATGGTTTGAATGTGGAAGAGTTTGAATTTCCAGGAAAACCGACATTTGGTTTGGAACTTGGGAAAGTGTTAGTTTGAATGTCCAGGATGAGTGGAATGTGTTGATGTTGGAATGGTTTGAATAGGTTGAAAAATGTGGGAATTGTACAACTTGGAAACATGTCTTATTTATTTCAATGGGAACTTCCTGGGCTTTTGGGAAAAGCGGGATTTATTTGAAAATGATTAGGAGCATTAATGTCCCGAATGGATGATATGGTTGGTGTTGGAATTGTTTAAATCGGTCAAGAAATGTTGAAGTAGTAACAGTTTTTTTAATTGAAAAATGCTATTACGGAATTTCGGGAAAACCTGGAATTTTTCCAGTTCTTAAACCAACTTGTTTTTTGTCCTGACTAAGAGGAAAGTTTTGACAGTGGAACGGTTGAAATGGGTTGAAAAATGTGAAAGGAGTCATCGCACTAAAAAAGGTTGGAAATAAGGTTAGAAAAAACAGGAATTCCTGGAAATTTGTTGAATGTCGAAAAATGGTTGTTTGAATTTCCAGGATGAATTGAATGTGTTGAAGGTGTAATGGTTTGATTTAGTTGAAAAATGTGGGAATTGTGGAAGTTTGAAAAATGGATAATTAATTTTGAATGGGGAAAATGACCTTAAAAACTGGAAATTCTAGGAAATCTGGGATTTTTTTTTTAGAATTATTGAAGGAGAGCACATAATTCCTGAACAGGCTGAATATTTTGACGTTGGAACGGTTTGAATCGGATAAGAATGTGAGAGTTGTGGAACTTTGAAAAATGTCCTATTCTTTTCAATAAGAATTTCGTGGGAATTTGGGAATTTTGGGAAAAGCAGGATTTTTTTTGAAAATTAGGAACATGCATGTCCCGAATGGATAATATGGTTGGTGTTGGAATTGTTTAAATCGGTCAAGAAATGTTGAAGTAGTAACAGTTTTTTTAATTGAAAAATGCTATTACGGAATTTCGGGAAAACCTGGAATTTTTCCAGTTCTTAAACCAACTTGTTTTTTGTCCTGACTAAGAGGAAAGTTTTGACAGTGGAACGGTTGAAATGGGTTGAAAAATGTGAAAGGAGTCATCGCACTAAAAAAGGTTGGAAATAAGGTTAGAAAAAACAGGAATTCCTGGAAATTTGTTGAATGTCGAAAAATGGTTGTTTGAATTTCCAGGATGAATTGAATGTGTTGAAGGTGTAATGGTTTGATTTAGTTGAAAAATGTGGGAATTGTGGAAGTTTGAAAAATGGATAATTAATTTTGAATGGGGAAAATGACCTTAAAAACTGGAAATTCTAGGAAATCTGGGATTTTTTTTTAGAATTATTGAAGGAGAGCACATAATTCCTGAACAGGCTGAATATTTTGAAGTTGGAACGGTTTGAATCGGATAAGAATGTGAGAGTTGTGGAACTTTGAAAAATGTCCTATTCTTTTCAATAAGAATTTCGTGGAAATTTGGGAATTTTGGGAAAAGCAGGATTTTTTTGAAAATTAGGAACATGCATGTCCCGAATGGATAATATGGTTGGTGTTGGAATTGTTTAAATCGGTCAAGAAATGTTGAAGTAGTAACAGTTTTTTAATTGAAAAATGGTATTACGGAATTTCGGGAAAACCGGGAATTTTTCAAGTTCTAAAACCAACTTGATTTTTGTCCTGAATAAGAGGAATGTTTTCACAGTGGAACGGTTGAAATGGGTTGAAAAATGTGAAAGGAGTCATCGCACTAAAAAAGGTTGGAAAAAAACAGGGATTCCTGGAAATTTGTTGAATGTCGAAAAATGGTTGTTTGAATTTCCAGGATGAATTGAATGTGTTGAAGGTGTAATGGTTTGATTTAGTTGAAAAATGTGGGAATTGTGGAAGTTTGAAAAATGGATAATTAATTTTGAATGGGGAAAATGACCTTAAAAACTGGAAATTCTAGGAAATCTGGGATTTTTTTTTTTAGAATTATTGAAGGAGAGCACATAATTCCTGAACAGGCTGAATATTTTGAAGTTGGAACGGTTTGAATCGGATAAGAATGTGAGAGTTGTGGAACTTTGAAAAATGTCCTATTCTTTTCAATAAGAATTTCGTGGAAATTTGGGAATTTTGGGAAAAGCAGGATTTTTTTGAAAATTAGGAACATGCATGTCCCGAATGGATAATATGGTTGGTGTTGGAATTGTTTAAATCGGTCAAGAAATGTTGAAGTAGTAACAGTTTTTTAATTGAAAAATGGTATTACGGAATTTCGGGAAAACCGGGAATTTTTCAAGTTCTAAAACCAACTTGATTTTTGTCCTGAATAAGAGGAATGTTTTCACAGTGGAACGGTTGAAATGGGTTGAAAAATGTGAAAGGAGTCATCGCACTAAAAAAGGTTGGAAATAAGGTTAGAAAAAAACAGGGATTCCTGGAAATTTGTTGAATGTCGAAAAATGGTTGTTTGAATTTCCAGGATGAATTGAATGTGTTGAAGGTGTAATGGTTTGATTTAGTTGAAAAATGTGGGAATTGTGGAAGTTTGAAAAATGGATAATTAATTTTGAATGGGGAAAATGACCTTAAAAACTGGAAATTCTAGGAAATCTGGGATTTTTTTTTAGAATTATTGAAGGAGAGCACATAATTCCTGAACAGGCTGAATATTTTGAAGTTGGAACGGTTTGAATCGGATAAGAATGTGAGAGTTGTGGAACTTTGAAAAATGTCCTATTCTTTTCAATAAGAATTTCGTGGAAATTTGGGAATTTTGGGAAAAGCAGGATTTTTTTGAAAATTAGGAACATGCATGTCCCGAATGGATAATATGGTTGGTGTTGGAATTGTTTAAATCGGTCAAGAAATGTTGAAGTAGTAACAGTTTTTTAATTGAAAAATGGTATTACGGAATTTCGGGAAAACCGGGAATTTTTCAAGTTCTAAAACCAACTTGATTTTTGTCCTGAATAAGAGGAATGTTTTCACAGTGGAACGGTTGAAATGGGTTGAAAAATGTGAAAGGAGTCATCGCACTAAAAAAGGTTGGAAAAAAACAGGGATTCCTGGAAATTTGTTGAATGTCGAAAAATGGTTGTTTGAATTTCCAGGATGAATTGAATGTGTTGAAGGTGTAATGGTTTGATTTAGTTGAAAAATGTGGGAATTGTGGAAGTTTGAAAAATGGATAATTAATTTTGAATGGGGAAAATGACCTTAAAAACTGGAAATTCTAGGAAATCTGGGATTTTTTTTTTTAGAATTATTGAAGGAGAGCACATAATTCCTGAACAGGCTGAATATTTTGAAGTTGGAACGGTTTGAATCGGATAAGAATGTGAGAGTTGTGGAACTTTGAAAAATGTCCTATTCTTTTCAGTAAGAATTTCGTGGAAATTTGGGAATTTTGGGAAAAGCAGGATTTTTTTGAAAATTAGGAACATGCATGTCCCGAATGGATAATATGGTTGGTGTTGGAATTGTTTAAATCGGTCAAGAAATGTTGAAGTAGTAACAGTTTTTTAATTGAAAAATGGTATTACGGAATTTCGGGAAAACCGGGAATTTTTCAAGTTCTAAAACCAACTTGATTTTTGTCCTGAATAAGAGGAATGTTTTCACAGTGGAACGGTTGAAATGGGTTGAAAAATGTGAAAGGAGTCATCGCACTAAAAAAGGTTGGAAATAAGGTTAGAAAAAAACAGGGATTCCTGGAAATTTGTTGAATGTCGAAAAATGGTTGTTTGAATTTCCAGGATGAATTGAATGTGTTGAAGGTGTAATAGTTTGATTTAGTTGAAAAATGTGGGAATTGTGGAAGTTTGAAAAATGGATAATTAATTTTGAATGGGGAAAATGACCTTAAAAACTGGAAATTCTAGGAAATCTGGGATTTTTTTTTTTTAGAATTATTGAAGGAGAGCACATAATTCCTGAACAGGCTGAATATTTTGAAGTTGGAACGGTTTGAATCGGATAAGAATGTGAGAGTTGTGGAACTTTGAAAAATGTCCTATTCTTTTCAATAAGAATTTCATGGAAATTTGGGAAAAGCAGGATTTTTTTGAAAATTAAGAACATGCATGTCCTGAATGGATAATATGGTTGGTGTTGGAATTGTTTAAATCGGTCAAGAAATGTTGAAGTAGTAACAGTTTTTTAATTGAAAAATGGTATTACGGAATTTCGGGAAAACCGGGAATTTTTCAAGTTCTAAAACCAACTTGATTTTTGTCCTGAATAAGAGGAATGTTTTGACAGTAGAACGGTTGAAATGGGTTGAAAAATGTGAAAGGAGTCATCGCACTAAAAAAGGTTGGAAATAAGGTTAGAAAAAAACAGGGATTCCTGGAAATTTGTTGAACGTGGAAAAATGGTTGTTTGAATTTCCAGGATGAGTTGAATGTATTGAAGGTGGAATGGTTTGAATCGGTTGAAAAATGTGGGAATTGTAGAAGTTTGAAAAATGGATAATTCATTTTGAATGGGGAGAACTTCCGTAAAAACTGGGAATTCCAGGAAATCCAGGAATATTTTTAGAATTATTGAAAGGATAGCACATGATTCCTGAACAGGCTGAATATTTTGAAGTTGGAACGGTTTGAATTGGATAAACAATGTGGGAGTTTTTGAACTTTGAAAAATGTCCCAATCATTTCAATGGAAATTTCATGGAAATTTGGTAATTTTGGGAAAAGAGGGAATTTTTTTGAAAATGCTAAAACATTTGAATGTTCTGAATAAAATGGTCTGTGTTGGAATTTTAAAAATCGGTCGAGAATTGTTGAAGCAGTAACATTTTTGAGAAATGGTATTACGGAATTCCTGGAATTTGGGAAAAACAGGAGTTTTTACAGTTCATAAAACAACCTGTTTTTTTTGGTCCTGATTAAGAAGAATGATTTGACCGTGGAACAGTTGAATGGGGTTGGAAAATGTGGAAGGAGTCATTGACAGAAAAAAGGGTATGAAAAAACGGGAATTCCTGGAATATTTTTGAACTTGGAAAAATGTTAGTTTGAATGTGCAGGATAAGTGTAATATGTTGAAAGTGTAATGGTTTGAATCGGTTGAAAAATGTGGGAATGGTGGAAGTTTGAAAAATGGATAATTCATTTTGAATGGGGAAAATATCCCTAAAAACGGGGAATTCCAGGAAATCCGGGAATTTTTTTTAGAATTATTGAAGGAGAGCACATAATTCCTGGACAGGCTGAATATTTTGAAGTTGGAACTGTTTGAATCGGATAAAAAAATGTGGGAGTTGTTGAACTTTGAAAAATGTCCCATTCTTTTCAATAGGAATTTTGTGGAAATTTGGTAATTTCGGGAATTTTTTTGAAAATGCTAAAACATTTGAATGTTCTAAATGAGTTGAAATGGTTGGTGTTAGAATTTTTCAAAATCTGTCAAGAAATGTTGACGCAGTAAATTTTTTTAGAAATGGTATTACGGAATTCCTGGAATTTTGGGGAAAAAACGGGAATTTTTCCAGCTCATAAAACAACTTAGTTTTTTTGGTACTGACTAAGAGGAATGATTTGACCGTGGAACAGTTGAAGTGGGTTGGAAAATGTGGAAGGAGTTGTCGACAGAAAAAAGGGTTTGAAAAAAACGGGAATTCCTGGAATTTTTTGAACTTGGAAAAATGATAGTTTTAATGTGCAGGATAAGTGTAATATGTTGAAAGTGGAATGGTTTGAATCGGTTGAAAAATGTGGGAATGGGTGAAGTTTGAAAAATGGATAATAAATGTTGAATGGGGAAGATATCCCTAAAAACGGGGAATTCCAGGAAATCCGGGAATTCTTTTTAGAATTATTGATGGAGAGCACATAATTCCTGAACAGGCTGAATATTTCGAAATTGGAACGGTTTGAATCGGGTAAAAAATGTGAGAGTTGTTCAACTTTGAAAAATGTCCCATTCATTTCAATGGAAATGTGGTCATTTTGGGAAAAGAGGGATTTTTTTGGAAAATGTTAAAACATTTGAATAATCTGAATAAAATGGTTGGTGTTTAAATTTTTAAAATCGGTCGAGAAATGTTGAAGCAGTAACATTTTTTGAGAAAGGTATTATGGAATTCCTGGAACTTCGGGAAAAACGCTAATTTTTCCAGTTCATAAAATAACTTGGTTTTTTTTGTCCTGATTAAGAAGAATGATTTGACGGTGGAACGGTTGAAGTGGTTTGGAAAATGTGGAAGGAGTCGTCGACAGAAAAAAGGGTTTGAAAAAACGTGAATTCCTGGAATATTTTTGAACTTGGAAAAATGTTAGTTTGAATGTGCAGGATAAGTGTAATATGTTGAAAATGTAATGGTTTGAATTGGTTGAAAAATGTGGGAATGGTGGAAGTTTGAAAAATTGATAATTTTGAATGGGGAAAATATCCCTAAAATGGGAAATTCCAGGAAATCCGGGAATTTTTTTTAGAATTATTGAAGGAGAGCACATAATTCCTGGACAGGCTGAATATTTTGAAGTTGGAACGGTTTGAATCGGATAAAAAAATGTGGGAGTTGTTGAACTTTGAAAAATGTCCCATTCTTTTCAATAGGAATTTTGTGGAAATTTGGTAATTTCGGGAATTTTTTTGAAAATGCTCAAACATTTGAATGTTCTAAATGAGTTGAAATGGTTGGTGTTAGAATTTTTCAAAATCTGTCAAGAAATGTTGACGCAGTAAACATTTTTTAGAAATGGCATTACGGAATTCCTGGAATTTTGGGGAAAAAACGGGAATTTTTCCAGCTCATTAAAACAACTTAGTTTTTTGGTACTGACTAAGAGGAATGATTTGACCGTGGAACAGTTGAAGTGGGTTGGAAAATGTGGAAGGAGTTGTCGACAGAAAAAAGGGTTTGAAAAAACGGGAATTCCTGGAATTTTTTGAACTTGGAAAAATGATAGTTTTAATGTGCAGGATAAGTGTAATATGTTGAAAGTGGAATGGTTTGAATCGGTTGAAAAATGTGGGAATGGGTGAAGTTTGTAAAATGGATCATTTTGAATGGGGAAAATATCCCTAAAAACGGGGAATTCCAGGAAATGCGGGAAATTTTTTTAGAATTATTGATGGAGAGCACATAATTCCTGAACAGGTTGAATATTTTGAAGTTGGAACGGTTTGAATCGGATAAAAAATGTAAGAGTTGTTCAACTTTGAAAAATGTCCCATTCATTTCAATGGAAATGTGGTCATTTTGGGAAAAAAGGGAATTTTTTGGAAAATGTTAAAACATTTGAATAATCTGAATAAAATGGTTGGTGTTGAAATTTTTAAAATCGGTCGAGAAATGTTGAAGCAGTAACATTTTTTGAGAAAGGTATTATGGAATTCCTGAAACTTCGGGAAAAACGGGAATTTTTCCAGTTCATAAAACAACTTGGGTTTTTTTGTCCTGATTAAGAAGAATGATTTGACGGTGGAACGGTTGAAGTGGTTTGGAAAATGTGGAAGGAGTCGTCGACAGAAAAAAGGGTTTGAAAAAACGTGAATTCCTGGAATATTTTTGAACTTGGAAAAATGTTAGTTTGAATGTGCAGGATAAGTGTAATATGTTGAAAATGTAATGGTTTGAATTGGTTGAAAAATGTGGGAATGGTGGAAGTTTGAAAAATTGATAATTTTGAATGGGGAAAATATCCCTAAAATGGGAAATTCCAGGAAATCCGGGAATTTTTTTTTAGAATTATTGAAGGAGAGCACATAATTCCTGGACAGGCTGAATATTTTGAAGTTGGAACGGTTTGAATCGGATAAAAAAATGTGGGAGTTGTTGAACTTTGAAAAATGTCCCATTCTTTTCAATAGGAATTTTGTGGAAATTTGGTAATTTCGGGAATTTTTTTGAAAATGCTCAAACATTTGAATGTTCTAAATGAGTTGAAATGGTTGGTGTTAGAATTTTTCAAAGTCTGTCAAGAAATGTTGACGCAGTAAACATTTTTTAGAAATGGCATTACGGAATTCCTGGAATTTTGGGGAAAAAACGGGAATTTTTCCAGCTCATTAAAACAACTTAGTTTTTTTGGTACTGACTTAAGAGGAATGATTTGACCGTGGAACAGTTGAAGTGGGTTGGAAAATGTGGAAGGAGTTGTCGACAGAAAAAAGGGTTTGAAAAAACGGGAATTCCTGGAATTTTTTGAACTTGGAAAAATGATAGTTTTAATGTGCAGGATAAGTGTAATATGTTGAAAGTGGAATGGTTTGAATCGGTTGAAAAATGTGGGAATGGGTGAAGTTTGTAAAATGGATCATTTTGAATGGGGAAAATATCCCTAAAAACGGGGAATTCCAGGAAATGCGGGATTTTTTTTTAGAATTATTGATGGAGAGCACATAATTCCTGAACAGGTTGAATATTTTGAAGTTGGAACGGTTTGAATCGGATAAGAGTTGTTCAACTTTGAAAAATGTCCCATTCATTTCAATGGAAATGTGGTCATTTTGGGAAAAAAGGGAATTTTTTGGAAAATGTTAAAACATTTGAATAATCTGAATAAAATGGTTGGTGTTGAAATTTTTAAAATCGGTCGAGAAATGTTGAAGCAGTAACATTTTTTGAGAAAGGTATTATGGAATTCCTGAAACTTCGGGAAAAACGGGAATTTTTCCAGTTCATAAAACAACTTGGGTTTTTTTGTCCTGATTAAGAAGAATGATTTGACGGTGGAACGGTTGAAGTGGGTTGGAAAATGTGGAAGGAGTCGTCGACAGAAAGAAGGGTTTGAAGAAACGGGAATTCTGGGAATTCCTGGAATCATTTTCAACTTTGAAAAATGTCCCATTCTTTTCAATGGAAATGTGGTCATTTTGGGAAAAGAGGGAATTTTTTGGAAAATGTTAAAACATTTGAATAATCTGAATAAAATGGTTGGTGTTGAAATTTTTAAAATCGGTCGAGAAATGTTGAAGCAGTAACATTTTTTGAGAAAGGTATTATGGATTTCCTGGAACTTCGGGAAAAACTGGAATTTTTCCAGTTCATAAAACAACTTAGTTTTTTTTGTCCTGATTAAGAAGAATGATTTGACGGTGGAACAGTTGAAGTGGGTTGGAAAATGTGGAAGGAGTAGTTGACAGAAAAAAGGGTTTGAAGAAACGGGAATTCTGGGAATTCCTGGAATCATTTTCAACTTTGAAAAAAGTTAGTTTGAATGTCCTGAGTGAGTGGAATATGTTAAAAGTGGAATGGTTTGAATCGGATGAAAAATGTGAAAATGGTGGAAGTTTGAAAAATCGATAATTTTGAATGGGGAAAATATCCCTAAAAACGGGGAATTCCAGGAAATCCGGGAATTATTTTTAGAATTATTGAAGGAGAGCACATAATTCCTGGACAGGCTGAATATTTTGAAGTTGGAACGGTTTGAATCGGATAAAAAAATGTGGGAGTTGTTGAACTTTGAAAAATGTCCCATTCTTTTCAATAGGAAATTTGGTAATTTCGGGAATTTTTATGAAAATGCTAAAACATTTGAATGTTCTAAATGAGTTGAAATGGTTGGTGTTAGAATTTTTCAAAAGCTGTCAAGAAATGTTGACGCAGTAAAATTTTTGAGAAATGCTATTATGGAATTCCTGGGATTTTGGGAAAAAAACGGGAATTTTTCCAGCTCATAAAACAACTTAATTTTTTTGTTACTGACTAAGAGGAATGATTTGACCGTGGAACAGTTGAAGTGGGTTGGAAAATGTGGAAGGAGTTGTCGACAGAAAAAAGGGTTTGAAAAAACGGGAATTCCTGGAATTTTTTGAACTTGGAAAAATAATAGTTTGAATGTGCAGGATAAGTGTAATATGTTGAAAGTGGAATGGTTTGAATCAGTTGAAAAATGTGGGAATGGGTGAAGTTTGAAAAATTGATAATTTATTTTGAATGGGGAAAATATCCCTAAAAACGGGGAAATCCGGGAATTTTTTTTTTAGAATTATTGCTGGAGAGCACATAATTCCTGAACAGGCTGAATATTTTGAAGTTGGAACGGTTTGAATCGGATAAAAAAATGTGGGAGTTGTTGAACTTTGAAAAATGTCCCATTCTTTTCAATTGGAATTTCGTGGAAATTTGGTAATTTCGGGAATTTTTTTGAAAATGCTAAAACATCTGAATGTTCTAAATGAGTTGAAATGGTTGGTGTTGGAATTTTTCAAAATCGGTCGAAAAATGTTGAAGCAGTAACATTCCTGGAATTTTGGGAAAAACGGTAATTTTTCCAGTTCATAAAACAACTTTTTTTTTTTCGGTTCTGACTAAGAGGAATAATTTGACCGTGGAACAGTTGAAGTGGGTTGGAAAATGTGGAAGGAGTTGTCGACAGAAAAAAGGGTTTGAAAAAACGGGAATTCCTGGAATTTTTTGAACTTGGAAAAATAATAGTTTGAATGTGCAGGATAAGTGTAATATGTTGAAAGTGGAATGGTTTGAATCAGTTGAAAAATGTGGGAATGGGTGAAGTTTGAAAAATTGATCATTTATTTTGAATGGGGAAAATATCCCTAAAAACGGGGAAATCCGGGAATTTTTTTTTTAGAATTATTGCTGGAGAGCACATAATTCCTGAACAGGCTGAATATTTTGAAGTTGGAACGGTTTGAATCGGATAAAAAAATGTGGGAGTTGTTGAACTTTGAAAAATGTCCCATTCTTTTCAATTGGAATTTCGTGGAAATTTGGTAATTTGGGGAATTTTTTTGAAAATGCTAAAACATTTGAATGTTCTAAATGAGTTGAAATGGTTGGTGTTAGAATTTTTCAAAAGCTGTCAAGAAATGTTGACGCAGTAAAATTTTTGAGAAATGCTATTATGGAATTCCTGGGATTTTGGGAAAAAAACGGGAATTTTTCCAGCTCATAAAACAACTTAATTTTTTTGGTACTGACTAAGAGGAATGATTTGACCGTGGAACAGTTGAAGTGGGTTGGAAAATGTGGAAGGAGTTGTCGACAGAAAAAAGGGTTTGAAAAAACGGGAATTCCTGGAATTTTTTGAACTTGGAAAAATAATAGTTTGAATGTGAAGGATAAGTGTAATATGTTGAAAGTGGAATGGTTTGAATCAGTTGAAAAATGTGGGAATGGGTGAAGTTTGAAAAATTGATAATTTATTTTGAATGGGGAAAATATCCCTAAAAACGGGGAAATCCGGGAATTTTTTTTTTAGAATTATTGCTGGAGAGCACATAATTCCTGAACAGGCTGAATATTTTGAAGTTGGAACGGTTTGAATCGGATAAAAAAATGTGGGAGTTGTTGAACTTTGAAAAATGTCCCATTCTTTTCAATTGGAATTTCGTGGAAATTTGGTAATTTCGGGAATTTTTTTGAAAATGCTAAAACATTTGAATGTTCTAAATGAGTTGAAATGGTTGGTGTTGGAATTTTTCAAAATCGGTCGAAAAATGTTGAAGCAGTAACATTCCTGGAATTTTGGGGAAAACGGTAATTTTTCCAGTTCATAAAACAACTTTTTTTTTTCCGGTTCTGACTAAGAGG
>NC_084565.2:5315000-5332500 GCF_033978685.3 Nerophis lumbriciformis | reverse complement strand
AACAGCCCTATGCTAACATGCTAACAATAGCATGCCTACAGTTAGCATTAGTGAAGCACCAAAATATATAACACAGGTAAATAAGCTTAAAAAAAAAGCTAGCATGCTAATGATAGCATGCTTAAATACGAACTGTAGCAAGCATCAAGTCTGCTACGTATACCTGAAAAATGTGTTAAAATGCTAGCATGCTAACAGCACTATGCTAACATGCCAACCGTTAGCATTAGTGAAACACCACAATATATAACACTGAGGTAAATAAGCTAAAAAAAAAAAAAAAAAAGCTAGCATGCTAATGATAGCATGCTTACATACAACCTTAGCAAGCAGCAAGTTTGCGATCTATACCTGAAAAATGTTAAAATGCTAGTATGCTAACATGCCAACAATAGCATGCCTACAGTTAGCATTAGTGAAACACCACAATATATAACACTGAGGTAAATAAGCTTAAAAAAAGCTAGCATGCTAATGATAGCATGCTTAAATACGAACTGTAGCAAGTCTGTGATGTATACCTGAAAATCTGTTAAAATGCTAATATGCTAATGTTAGCGTACATTAAGTAGCAACATATGACACGTGTATATTTATATCATTTGCTAAAAAAAAATGCTAGCCTACTAACATTAGCATACTAACTGGTAGCAATATAAAAATGTAAAATTTGCTAAAAATAAAAATAAAAAAGCTAACCATTGCCTTCCTTGATGTGCACAGCCAGCTCTACCACAGGACCCGACAGCAGCCCCCCAGACCCCGGGAAGAAGCCTTCATGCTGGTCCATCCAGGACGTGATGCACTTTGTCAGGCATGCTGACCCTGCTACTTTGGCACCACACGCTGAATTGTTCCGGAAACATGTGAGTTTGCTGCTCACTCTACTGATTATGTCCATGCACTGCACATCATTCACAACTACACCCATTGCAATGCATGATGGGAAACATGCCAAACCCTCTCCTCCATGTTTGATGCATTTTAGCATCAGTAAGTACTTTTGTGTACAAGTACCTGAGTGTAAGTACTTGTGTGTATAAGTACCCAGGTCTAAGTACTTGAGTATATAAGTAGTGGAGTGTAAGTACTTGGGTGTAAGTACTTGTGTGTGTATAAGTACATGAAGTACTTGTGTGTGTACAAGTACAAGTTGGGATTTTTTCTAAGTGTCAAAAAGTCAGACATTTTACTTAGAAAAAATCCAGACTTTTTGACAAAAACATTTTTTGACTTTTTGACAAAACTTTTTGACACTTGGAAAAAAAAACGACTTTTTGACCCAAAAATTCCCGACTTTTTGACCCAAAAATTCCGACTTTTTGACACTTGGAAAAAAAAACGACTTTTTGACAAAAAAAATTCAGACTTTTTGACACTTTAAAAAAATCCCGACTTTTTGACAAAAACATTTCTGACTTTTTGACACTTATAAAAAATCCCGACTTTATAACAAAAAAATTTTCCGACTTTTTGACACTTAGAAAAAATCCCAACTTTTTGACACTTACAAAAATTTCCAACTTTTTGACAAAAAAATGTCAGACTTTTTGACACTTCGAAAAAGTCCCGACATTTTGACCAAAAAAATTCCAACTTTTTGACACTTACAAAAAATCCTGACTTTTTGACACTTAAAAGAATTCCCGACTTTTTGACCAAAAAATTTCGGCTTTTTGACACTTGGAATAAATCCCGACTTTTTGACAAAAAAATTCCGACTTTTTGACGCTTAAAAAAAATCCCGACTTTTTGACCAAAAAATTTCCGACTTTTTCACACTTAGAAAAAATCCCGACTTTATAACAAAAACATTTTCCGACTTTTTGACACTTAAAAAAAATTCCTGACTTTTTAACAAAAAAAATTCAGACTTTTTGACACTTATAAAAAATCTCGACTTTTTGACAAAAACATTTCCGACTTTTTGACACTTATAAAAAATACCGACTTTATAACAAAAACATTTTCCGACTTTTTGACACTTAGAAAAAATCCCAACTTTTTGACACTTACATAAATTCCCGACTTTTTGACAAAAAAAATTCCAACTTTTTGACACTTCGAAAAAATCCCGACTTTTCGACAAAAACATTTCCGACTTTTTGACACTTATAAAAAAATCCCGATTTTTTGACAAAAACATTTCCGACTTTTTGACACTTATAACAAATACATTTTCCGACTTTTTGACACTTAGAAAAAATCCCAACTTTTTGACACTTACAAAAATTTCCGACTTTTTGACACTTGGAAAAAAATCCCGACTTTTTGACAAAAAAAATTCCAACTTTTTGACACTTACAGAAATTTCCGACTTTTTGACAAAAAAAATTCAGACTTTTTGACGCTTAGAAAAATTTCTGACTTTTTGACCAAAAAAATTCAGACTTTTTGACACTTAGAAAAAATCCCGCCCTTTTGACACTTAGAAAAATTCCCGACTTTTTGACAAAAAATTTCGGCTTTTTGACACCTACAAAAAATCCTGACTTTTGGACAAAAATATATCCGACTTTTTGACACTTATAAAAAATCCTGACTTTTTGACAAAAAAAATTCAGACTTTTTGACACTTAAAAAAAATCCCGCCTTTTTGACCATAAAATTTCAGACTTTTTGACGCTTAGAAAAATTTCAGACTTTTTGACACTTATAAAAAATCCCGACATTATAACAAAAACATTTTCCGACTTTTTGACACTTAGAAAAAATCCCGACTTTTTGACACTTAGAAGAATTCCAAACTTTTTGACCAAAACATTTCAGACTTTTTGACACTTAGAAAAAATCCAGACTTTTTGACACTTAGAAAAATTCCCGGCTTTTTGACACTTGGAAAAAATCCAGACTTTTTGACACTTAGAAAAAAATCCAGACTTTATAACAAAAATATTTTCCGACTTTTTGACACTTAGAAAAAATCCCGACTTTTTGACACTTACAAAAATGTCAGACTTTTTGACAAAAAAAATTCAGACTTTTTGACACTTAAAAAAATTTCTGACTTTTTGACAAAAAAATTCAGACTTTTTGACAAAACATTTCGGCTTTTTGACACCTAGAAAAAAATCCAGACTTTTTGACAAAAATACTTCCGACTTTTTGACACTTAGAAAAAATCCCGATTTTTTTGACACTTAGAAAAAATCCCGACTTTGACACTTAAAACATTCCCGACTTTTTGACCAAAAAAATTCAGACTTTTTGACACGTAGAAAAATCCCGACTTTATAACAAAAACATTTTCCGACTTTTTGACACTTAGAAAAAATCCCGACTTTTTGACACTTAGAAAAAAAATCCTTTTTTTTTTTTTACATGAAATACTCGTGTGTATAAATAAGTACATGAAGTACTTGTGTGTGTATAAGTAGTTGTGTGTGTGTGTGTGCAGGAGATTGACGGCAAAGCGCTACTTCTCCTGCGTAGTGACATGATGATGAAGTACATGGGTCTGAAGCTTGGCCCCGCCCTCAAACTGTGTCACCACATCGACAGGCTGAAGCAGGGCAAGGTGTGACACAAGGTCACATGACCGACACACGGGTCACATGACCGGCACACGGGTCACATGACTGGACGCATGACCGCAGCCCGCCGAGCCCAAGAAGAAGAAGGAAGACGTTTCCATGGTTACCTCTCCAAGATGATGTTTCTTCTTCTTCTTGTGGTGATTGATGTTGTACAGCGAGAGAGAGATGGTCACGTGATGACTTTCACTTCCTGTTTGAAGAAGGAATGTCTGACCTCGTGACCTCGTGACCTTCCTCCTCGCCTCGTGCACTTCCTGCTGCCTCCAGCAGAGGGCAGCACAGATCCTTTGGACTTTTTACACAACTCCAGCTTAAAGCTCATTTCTCATTATCCCATCCATCCATCCATTTTCTACCGCTTATTCCCTTTGGGGTCGCGGGGGGCGCTGGAGCCTATCTCAGCTACAATCGGGCGGAAGGCGGGGTACACCCTGGACAAGTCGCCACCTCATCGCAGGGCCAACACAGATAGACAGACAACATTCACACTCACATCCACACACTAGGGCCAATTATTATTCATGAAGTAAAAGTACATGATTATTAGTATTATTAATGAAATAAAAGTACATTGTTGTTATTAATTAAATAAAATTACATTATTTTTGTTAATTAAATAATACTTATAAATACAAGTACATTCATAGTATTAATGAAATAAAAGTACATTAATTTTATTAATGAAAAAAAAGTACATTATTATTAATGAAATACAAGTATTTTATTATTATTATTAATAAAATAAAAGTACATTATTAATGAAATAAAGTACTTAATAAAGTACTTTATTTCATTAATAAAATAAAAGTACATTGTTATTAATGAAATAAAATTATATTATTACTGTTAATTAAATAAAATTACATTATTAATAAAAAAAGTACATGATTATTAATGAAATAAAATTACATTATTATTAATGAAATAAAAGTACATTATTATTGATGAAATAAAAGTACATGATTATAATGAAATACAATTACATTATTATTAATGAAATAAAAGTACATTATTATTATTATTTGTATTTCTGAGGTGTAAATTAAAATACAAACGGTTTGAAACACTTTCATTCTAAAATAACAATAAAACTTCTTCCCATCCAAAACGTATTTTCAATGAAAAGTAAAAGTGTTTAAAAGCCAAACAAAAGTGATGATTTTTAACGACATTTTCTTTGTATTTGTTGATAATGTTAGTTTCCTCCTGTTCAGATGTCAGCTAAGGTGAAAACTAACATTGAACATTTCCCGTAAATGGAAGATGAATAAATGCATTTTAATTCAAATGTATTAAATTATTCTTGGAATAAAGACTTTTGTGTCAAGTAATTATTTCAACAAAGTGTTGATTTGTTTCCTTGCAGGTGAAAATATGTCAATCATGTTCAACTTTGACCTTTTCAACATTTCAGTCTTGTCACCTTTCAACCTCTTTTTGCACCTTTGGAATAAAAAGGCCAGAAGATTTTTTTCTTCATGTTTGAACTCCGTCATGCTGTGGAGTGCATGAGAAAGTGGGACCATCGTCTCCTGCACATTTATCAACACAAGCAGCAATGGTGCTGCAAAGGTCAACATAAAGGTTTTATATACCTACTTTCCATGGGAGGTTTCCTACAGCCACACATGGCAATGAAAATATTGTGGAGAGTTTTTTGCTTTTGTAGACGTGGCGACTAAATGTTTGCTCTGCTGGATTGTACACGTCATCACACAAGTACTTTGTACTCCTAAACATCCTCATTAAAGTACTTGCCAATCATTTCAAGTATTTTTGCACATTTCTTTTTTTACCCAATAAAAGTACTTTTGACTATTCAAATGACTTTTCTATATTAAAAGAATATATTTATTTAATGAAGTACATTTTACATATTACAATTATTTTTTAATCAATGTACTTTTTACTCATTTCATTTTTTACTTGTTAAAAGTATTTTTTATTTATTAAATTTTTTTTTTCATTCATTAGTAGCTAGCCTACTATAACTCATGGAAGTACTTTTCACTCATTAAAGTACTTTTTTATCTATTTAAAGTATCTTTTGTACTCAATAAATTACTTTCCAATCATTTCAAGTATTTTTGAACATTTCTTTTTTACCCAATAAAAGTACTTTTGACTAATAAAATTACTTTTCTCTATTAAAAGTATTTTACATATTAAAATTATTTTTTAAACAAAGTACTTTTCACTCATTACATTTTTTACTTGTTAAAAGTATTTTTTATTTATTAATTTTTTTTTTTCATTCATTAGTAGCTAGCCTACTATAACTCATGGAAGTACTTTTCACTCATTAAAGTACTTTTTATCTAAAGAATATTTTGTACTCAATAAAGTACTTTCCAATCATTAAAAGTATTTTTGCACAATACATTTTTTACCCAACAAAATTACTTTTGACTAATACAATTACTTTGCTCTATTAAAAGTATTTTTACTAAATAAAGTACATTTTACATATTAAAAGTATTTTTTTACTCATTAAAGTACTTTTCACTCATTACATTTTTTACTTGTTAAAAGTATTTTTTATTCATTAATTATTATTTTTTTCATTCATTAGTAGCTAGCCTACTATAACTCATGGAAGTACTTTTCACTCATTAAAGTACTTTTTTTTAAATCTATATAAAGTATTTTTTGTACTCAATAAAGTACTTATCTATTTCAAGTATCTTTTGTACTCATTACAGTACTTTTCACTGATCAAAGTACTTTTTATCTATTTCAAGTATCTTTTGTACTCATTAAAGTACTTTTCACTCATTAAAGTGCTTTCCAATCATTTAAAGTATTTTTGCACAATACATTACTTTTTTTTACCCAATAAAAGTACTTTTGACTAGTACACTTACTTTTCTCTACTAAAAGTATTTTTACTCAAAAGTACATTTTACATATTAAAAATTATTTTTTTACTCAAAGTACTTTTCACTCATTACATTTTTTTACTTGTTAAAAGTATTTTTTTATTCATTAAATTTTTTTTTTCATTCATTAGTAGCTAGCCTACTATAACTCATGGAGGTACTTTTCACTCATTAAAGTACTTTTCATATATTTAAAGTATCTTCTGTCCTCATTGAAGTACTTTTGATCTATTTCAAGTATCTTTTGTACTGATTAAAGTACTTTTCACCCATTAAAGTACTTTCCAATCATTTAAAGTATTTTTGCACTATACATTTATTTTTTTTACCCAATAAAAGTACTTTTGATTAATAAAAAATAATTTTCTCTATTAAAAGTATTTTTACAAAATAAAGTACATTTTACATATTAAAAGTATTTTTTACTCATTAAAGTACTTTTCACTCATTAAATTTTTTACTTGTTAAAAATATTTTAAATTCATTCTTTTTTTTTTTTACATTCATTAGTAGCTAGCCTACTATAACTCATGGAAGTACTTTTCACTAATTAAAGTACTTTTTATATATTTGAAGTAGCTTTTGTACTCATTAAAGTACTTGTTATCTATTTCAAGTATCTTTTGTACTCATTAAAGTACTTTTCACTCATTAAAGTACTTTCCAATCATTTAAAGTATTTTTGCACAATACATTTCTTTTTTTACCCAATTAAAGTACTTTGGACTAATAAAATTACTTTGCTCTATTAAAAGTATTTTTACAGAATAAAGTACATTTTACATATTAAAAGTATTTTTTACTAATTAAAGTACTTTTCGCTCATTACATTTTTTACTTGTTAAAAGTATTTTTTTTATTAATTAAATGTTTTTTGTTCATTCATTAGTAGCTAGCCTAATATAACTCATGGAAGTACTTTTCACTCATTAAAGTACTTTTTATATATTTAAAGTATCTTCTGTCCTCATTGAAATACTTTTTATCTATTTCAAGTATCGTTTGTACTCATTAAAATACTTTTCACCCATTAAAGTACTTTCCAATCATTTAAAGTATTTTTGCATAATACATTTTTTTTTTACCCAATAAAAGTACTTTTGACTAATAAACATTATTTTCTCTATTAAAAGCATTTTTAATCAATAAAGTACATTTTACATATTAAAAAGTATTTTTTTACTCATTAAAGTACTTTTCACTCATTAGATTTTTGTTACTTGTTAAAAGTATTTTTTATTCCTTAAATGTTTGTTTTCATTCATTAGTAGCTAGCCTACTATAACTCATGGAAGTACTTTTCACTCATTAAAGTACTTTTAAAAAATGTTTTATTTAAAGTATCTTTTGTACTCATTAAAGTACTTTTTATCCATACAAAGTATATTTTCACTCATTAAAAAGTTTTCACTCAATAATATATTTTTTATCTAATGAAAGTATCTTGTTTTTAATATATTTAGAGTATATTTTTAACTCATTAAAGTACGTTTCACCCATTAAAGTACTTTTCACTCATTAAAAGTACTTTACAGTATTAAAAGTACATTTCACTATTAAAACTTTTTTATACATTACATTTTTTACTTGTTAAAAGTATTTTATTCATTCATTAGTAGCTAACCTACTTCAACTAATAGAAGTACTTTTCAATCGTTAAAGTACTTTAAAAAAAAATCTATTTAAAGTATCTTTTGTACTCAATAAAGTACTTTTTATCCATTCAAAGTATATATTTACTCATTAAAGTACTTTTCACAAGTACTTTATACCCAGTAAAAGTGGTTAATCAATAAAAGGCAAGGAAAGCAGAAAGTGTCAAGTCAGCAAAAACATTTAGTGTATAAATAAATATTTGACCTCACAATAAATTAGTTACAAGTACGTACCAAACATCATCATTTTCATAATAATAATCATAATTTTATGATTAGCATGATTATTATTGTTATTATTATTATTATTATCATGCTTATTATTACTGTTATTATGATTATTAATAATATTGTGATTATGATGATTATCATTATGATTAGTATGATGAATAATTATAATAATAATAATCAAAGCAATAATATTAATACTCATAATAACAGTAACAATAATAATCATCATCATCATAATAATCCTAAAAATAACAATAATAATAATAATCATAATATTAATAACAACAATAATAATACCAACAATAACAATAATAATAAAAAAAATAATAATAATAATAACAGTAACAATAATAATGATAAATATTTCATTCACGCCATGGAAGGATTTCATTTTTTCGTCACATCAACAACACCCGGTCAACTTTTTTCCTTCATTTTTCTTGAGCTAAACTACCACAAAGTGCACGGGAGAATGTTCACACACACACACACACACACACACACACACACACACACACACACACACTTACTTGAAATGAAGAGTTTGAGTAGAAAAGTGTTCCAGGTGGTAAAAAGGAGTTAGCATGCTAACATGCTAACAGAGTTTTCACTTCCTGGGGAAAAGTGCGGCGAGTCTCTGCTTCTTGATGGGCAGGAAGTGGATCTCCTGGGAGCTCACCTTCTTCAGCTTGATGGCCCGGTTCTTGGAGGTCTTCTTCAGGTGGCGGCCGGCGTCCCCCTGAGGTCCAAACAGCTGCTGGTTCGGCTGGATGGAGAAGTTCTTGGTGGACACGCCGGAGAGACTCTTGATCTTCCCGCAGAGGATGGCGGGGATGGCGTCCTTGACGGCGACGATGACCTTGGCGGTCTGCGAGGCGCTGACCATCTCCAGGTTGGCCGTCCCGTGGCCCAGAGAGGCGGACCCCCCGGCGCCGCCGTCCACCATCCACCTGTGCTGCCGGCTGAACTCCAGTGAGGTCAGACCCCCCAGCAGCCGGGAGTCCAGACCGGCGTTGGCGCGCTCCGCGGACCCGCCGGCCTTCCTGGCAGCAGGCACCGACAAGTCTAGCACGCCGTCCTGCTGCTGCGGAACAAAGTATTCCTGTTTGGGTTCTACGGGACAGGCTCGCATGGACAAGTCCAGGACCTGCCCGCTTGAGGGTTGAGGGTTGAAGTCCCTGGGCGTCTGAGTGCTTTTACTCTCCGTGCAAACGGCTTTGGGCAGGTGGGTCTTAGAGTCCACCGGGGTCTGAGGGACAGGAACGGGCAGCGGGATGGGCAGTGGCACAGGCAGAGGAATGATGACCGGGTACGGAACCAGAAGGGTGGCCGGCGGCACTAGTGGGGCCAGAGGGGAGGAGTAAGGCGGTGTGAGGGGAGGGAAGGGGAAGAAGGAGGAGCCTGATGAGTGGCAGGTGGATGAAGGTGTTTGGGGGGGGAAGAGGTCCTGCAGGATGGCAGTGAAAGCCGGGTTCTGGAGGAGGGACAGCAGGTTGGGGTCCTGCGTGGGCCCGGCGGACTTCTGGTCCACAGCAGCAGGCAGGCTGAAAGATAACGGATTCTGACACAAGATGTTGTTCTGAGAGATCAGGGCAGGACTCATGTGCTGGTCCAGGAGCACAGAGACCGGGTTGGTTCCCGTCAGCAAGTACGGCGCCGCCCCCATCGGACCCAGCTGAGGCCCGGCCGCCATCTGGAGCTGAATGGGCAGCATCAGAGGGTTCTCGCTCAGGCACACGGGGTGCAGGAGAGTGGCGGACATCTTTAGAGCCACACCCCCTGGGGGGTCGGCGGATGGAAGAGGGACCGCCGGTGGTCCGGGCGCCTCCAGCAGAACTTCTTTGCTTTTCTCGGCTGAACAAGACTCATCACGCTTACTGGTTTCCACAACCGGTTCTTCTTTTCCAGAAACTTCTGCGTCTTCCACCTCAGACTGGAGTTTTGGTTTGGAAGAAACATAAGCACAACTTTCCATGGTTCCAAGTCTTCATAAGCACCTGTGTTCCAATGAGATCCTTCTAGAATGTTCCAATGAGATCCTTGCAGAATGTTCCAATTAGATCCTTCTAGAATGTTCCAATGAGATCCTTGCAGAATGTTCCAATGAGATCCTTCTAGAATGTTCCAATGAGATCCTTGCAGAATGTTCCAATGAGATCCTTCTAGAATGTTCCAATTGGGTTCTTTCAGAATGTTCCAATTAGATGCTTGCAGAATGTTCCAATGAGATCCTTCTAGAATATTCCAATGAGATCCTTCTAGAATGTTCCAATTAGGTTCTTTCAGAATGTTCCAATTAGATGCTTGCAGAATGTTCCACTTAGATCCTTCTAGAATTGTCCAATTGGATGCTTCTAAAATGTTTCAATTGTATCTTTCGAGAATGTTTCCATTAGATCCTTGCAGAACGTTTAATGCGATCCTTGCAGAACGTTCCAATGAGATCCTTCTAGTATGTTCCAATGAGATCCTTTTATAATGTTCCAATTATATCCTTTTAGAATGTTCCAATGAGATCCTTCTAATCTGTTCCATTGAGATCCTTCTAGAATGTTCCAATGAGATCCTTCTAATGTGTTCCAATTGAGACCTTCTAGAATGATCAACTAAGGTCCTTGCAGAATAATCCAATTATATCCTCCTACGATGTTTCAATTAGATCCTTGCAGAATGTTCTAATAAGATCCTTGCAGAATGTTCTAATTAGATCCTTGCAGAATGTTCTAATTAGATCCTTGCAGAATGTTCTAATTAGATCCTTACAGAATGTTCTAATAAGATCCTTGCAGAATGTTCTAATTAGATCCTTGCAGAATGTTCGAATAAGATCATTGCAGAATGTTCTAATAAGATCCTTGCAGAATGTTCTAATAAGATCCTTGCAGAATGTTCTAATTAGATCCTTACAGAATGTTCTAATAAGATCCTTGCAGAATGTTCTAATAAGATCCTTGCAGAATGTTCTAATTAGATCCTTACAGAATGTTCTAATAAGATCATTGCAGAATGTTCTAATAAGATCCTTGCAGAATGTTCTAATAAGATCCTTGCAGAATGTTCTAATAAGATCCTTGCAGAATGTTCTAATTAGATCCTTACAGAATGTTCTAATAAGATCCTTGCAGAATGTTCTAATTAGATCCTTGCAGAATGTTCTAATTAGATCCTTACAGAATGTTCTAATAAGATCCTTGCAGAATGTTCTAATTAGATCCTTGCAGAATGTTCTAATAAGATCCTTGCAGAATGTTCTAATAAGATCCTTGCAGAATGTTCTAATTAGATCCTTGCAGAATGTTCTAATTAGATCCTTCTACGATGTTCCAATAAGATCCTTGCAGAATGTTCCAATTAGATCCCTATGGAATGTTCCAATAAGATCCCTATGGAATGTTCCAATTAGATCCCTATGGAATGTTCCAATTAGATCCCTATGGAATGTTCCACTTAGATCCTTATAGAATGTTCCAATTAGATCTTTGCAGAATGTTCCAATTAGATCCTTGCAGAATGTTCAATATAGATCCTTCTTTGATGTTCCAAAGAGATCCTTGCAGAATGTTCCAATTAGATCCTTCTAGGATGTTCCAATTAGATGTTTGCAAAATGTTCCAATTAGATACTTTTAACGTGTTCCAATTAGATCATTCTAGAATGTCCCAAGTCTTCATAGGCACGAATAATGATGGTGTGTCATAGATCCTTCTAGAAAACCTGAAAGACAAAACCAGCAGTTTTCTTTCAGGGCAGAAAACAAACAACACCTGCAGATTCTCATCTCACTCACTGGGCCCTGTTATGTCAAAGCAACTGTTCTGACCGGTTGGTACCTGGTTTTGTGTATTTGGGATCTGCAGAAGTCCGGATTTGTTCTAATCAGCACATGTCACAACAATAACTTCTACCACTACTATTTATGGCCATGGAACGGTAAGTCGCAACAGTGTGAATGTTAGCAATGTGAGTTTGAGATGTTGTGTAGATAGCTTTGCCTTCTACTGTCAGACAACAACATCCCGTCCTCTGGCAAAATAAAGAATGATTCCCGCCCAAAAAATACTTTTAATTGGATCATGGTTAGACATGTCTGATGGCAGCAGGTTGTACAAGTGCTGACCAGGGTTAGACATGTCTGATGGCAGCAAGTTGTACAAGTGCTGACCATGGTTAGAAATGTCTGATGGCAGCAGGTTGTACAAATACTGACCATGGTTAGAAATGTCTGATGGCAGCAGGTTGAACAAGTTCCGACCATGGTTAGACATGTCTGATGGCAGCAGGTTGAACAAGTGCTGACCAAGGTTAGACATGTCTGATGGCAGCAGGTTGAACAAGTGCTGACCAGGGTTAGACTTGTCTGATGGCAGCAGGTTGAACAAGTACTGACCAGGGTTAGACATGTCTGATGTCAGCAGGTTGAACAAGTTCTGACCAGGGCTAGACGTGTCTGATGGCAGTAGGTTGAACAAGTTCTGACCATGGTTAGACATGTCTGATGGCAGCAGGTTGAACAAGTGTTGACCAGAGTTAGAAATGTCTGATGGCAGCAGGTTGAACAAGTTCTGACCAGGGTTAGACATGTCTGATGGCAGCAGGTTGAATAAGTGCTGACCAGGGTTAGACATGTCTGATGGCAGCAGGTTGAACAAGTTCTGACCAGGGTTAAAAATGTCCACCAGGATTTGTCTTTGCTCTGCCGAGGCAGTTAGACCGACCAATGTCCTTGAGGGAGGGCAGAAGGCTGTCGATCTTCTCCGCTGTCCTGGTCACTTTCTGCACAGCCTTCCTGTCTGCCGCAGAGCAGGCAGCAAAGCTCTAAGGTGCTGAAGTGCTGGCAGTCCGTGTGAGGTCCTCGGAGATGTTCCCAGGAACTTAAAAGAACTTAAAACCAACGACCGTCACCTTGGTCTTCGTGGTGTTCTTGGAGGACCAGCCGTTCAGGATTAGAGAGCAGGAGGCTGGCCTGGAGGTCTTTAAATATATCTTTGATTCTTTTTAGCATATTCTATTACATATGACATCACACTTACCACCACGATGAAAGAATATGAATAGGAGGCCTGTGAATTCTGCCTAGCAACAAGGGATTTGTTTAGTTGATATTTTGTAACATCAAATAAGAAAAGAACACATTGATAGTGAGAACGAAGACGCCATGACACCGGAAGTTTACATGGACATGACAAGAGATGTCCGATAAATGCTTTAAAATGTAACATCGGAAATGATCGGTATCGGTTTTTTTTTTAGCATCTGTATCGTTTTTGTTTTGTTTTGTTTTTTTAAATCAACATAAAAAACACAAGATACTTACAATTAGTGCACCAACCCAAAAAACCTCCCCCATTCACACAAAAGGGTTGTTTCTTTCTGTTATTAATAGTCTGGTTCCTACGGCTTGGCGCAGTGGAAGAATGGCCGTGCGCGACCCGAGGGTCCCTGGTTCAATCCCCACCTAGTACCAACCTCGTCATGTCCGTTGTGTCCTGAGCAAGACACTTCACCCTTGCTCCTGATGGGTGCTGGTTAGCGCCTTGCATGGCAGCTCCCTCCATCAGTGTGTGAATGTGTGTGTGAATGGGTAAATGTGGAAGTAGTGTCAAAGCGCTTTGAGTACCTTGAAGGTAGAAAAGCGCTATACAAGTACAACCTATTTATCATTTATTTATTTACATTATATATCAATATAGTCTGCAAGGGATACAGTCCGTAAGCACACATGCTGGTCCACTAATAGTACTAACCTTTAACACTTAATTTTACTCATTTTCATTAATTACTAGTTTCAATGTAACTGTTTTTATATTGTTTTACTTTCTTTTTTGTTCAAGAAAATGTTTTTAATTTATTTATCTTATTTTATTTTATTATTTTTTAAAAAAAAGGACCTTATCTTCACCATACCTGGTTGTCCAAATTAGGCATAATAATGTGTTGATTCCACGACTGTATATATCGGTATCGGTTGATAGCGGTATCGGTAGATATCGGTATCGGTAATTAAATAATTGGACAATATCGGCAAAAAGCCATTATCGGACATCCCTCGACATGACCATATATGGGTTTAAATGTATACTTCAATCAGCAGAATACAAGGACAAAGGTAAACACACCTTGAGAGGCGGGAGGAGGAGGGGGGGGGGGGTGATGGTTGACGCTGACGCGCCTCGGGGGCGCGCTCGGTGCCGTCACCGGGCACGCGCCTCGGTTGCCATAGAAGCAGAGCTAAAGTGACAGCTAAGCTAAAGCTAGCGCGTCAAACAAGCTAGCGGCGCGGACCAAACAACAACAACAACAAAAACGTCGGCATTAAAAAGCCTCCCGCTGAATGACGTCACGCGTGTTTAGCCCACGGCGAACACGGAGCGGCGAGAAAATGTCGAAATGAGAGGAGAGAGAGGGGAAAAAAAAGATGAGACGAGCGAAAGTATTCTGCGTCATCGTCGCTGCTTTCCCTTCAGCGGGGACTTGAGGCACAAACAGGCGACATTTGCTCACCTGAGAGGCAGATAAACACCCGGGAGGCAGTCGTGGGCTTCGTGGACAAGAGCGTGGAATCCCCAAGAAGACAAAAAGACAAACGACAAGTCTTATCTCGTCATTGCAGAGCAGCAGCGGACACGCCAGAACGGAGGTGCGCGCGCATCCTGCTCTCTAGCTCCTCCCCCTTGCCGATACTATAATTTATTGTAAATATTATCATGATACTATTATTTATATTGTAAATATTATCATGATACTCTAATTTATATTGTAAATATGATCATGATACTGTGATTTATATTGTAAATATTATCATGATACTATGATTTATTCTAAATATTATCATACTATAATTTATTGTAAATATTATCATGATGCTATGATTTATTGTAAATATTATCATGATACTATAATTTATATTGTAAATATTATCATGATACTATGATTTATTGTAAATATTATCATGATACTATAATTTATTGTAAATATTGTCATGATACTATCATTTATATTGTAAATATTATCATGATTCTATGATTTATTGTAAATATTATCATGATACTGTGATTTATATTGTAAATATTATGATACTATTATTTATATTGTAAATATGATCATGATACTGTGATTTATATTGTAAATATTATCATGATACTATAATTGATATTGTAAATATTATCATACTATAATTTATATGGTTGTAAATATTATCATGATACTGTGATTTATATTGTAAATATGATCATTAAACTATGATTTATATTGTAAATATGATCATTAAACTATGATTTATATTGTAAATATCATGATACTATTATGTATATTGTAAATATGATCATGATACTGTGATTTATATTGTAAATATGATCATGATACATATAAATATATATATAATATATATATAACATGTATACATATATATATATATATATATATATACATATATATATATAACGTGTGTATATATATGTATATATATATGCACGTTATATATATATATATATGTATATATATATACACACGTTATATACATAAACACACATTATATATATATACAAATACATATATATATATACACATATATATATATACACATGTTATACATGTTATATATATATATATATATATATATAAATATATACACAAATTATATATAAATATATGTACATACATATATTTATACACATTATATATAATATATATAAATACATATGTACACACATATCTACATACATAGATACACCTACTAAATATATGTACATACATATATACAAATATACACATATATATTTATACATATATATATATACATACATATATACACACATATATATGTATGTATATATAATATATACATACATATATACACATTATATATAAATATATGTACATACATATATATACACACATATATACACATTTATATATATATGCATACATACACATATTATATATATGTATATATAATATATACACATGATATTTATGTATATATATATTATACATATACACACATTATCCATCTCATCCATCCATTTTCTACCGCTTATTCCCTTTGGGGTCGCTGGAGCCTATCTCAGCTACAATCGGGCGGAAGGCAGCGTACACCCTGGACAAGTCGCCACCTCATCGCAGGGCTACACACATTATATATATACAAATACATATATATACACACAGGGCCGGCCCGTGGCATAGGCCGTATAGGCAAATGCTAAGGGCGCCGTCCACCAGGGGGCGCCACGCCAGTGCCACAAATGTTGGAGAAAAAATAAATAAAATAAAAGTTGGTACTATTATTTCTAAATACAAAAAATAATCCCACGTTAATTAAAATGCAAAGTAAAGCCTATTTAATAGAAATATTATTTGTTACAACATTACGCCCCCCCCCACCGGGGGGAACCCCCCGCACGGTGCGCCCCTCCCTTCCCGTATCATGACTCTTTTTGGACGTCACCACATCAAAAAATCAACACAAGATGTTAAAACGGCCAAAACTGTCAGGTGCCCAGGGAAGAAAAAAGAGAAAAGAAGAGGAGGAGAAACGAGAAAAGACAGAGGTAGCAGGTAGGTAACGTTAGCCTACATGAAATGATTTGACTGTTACAGAATGTGATAGTAACCTGGCTTTTTAGCATTAAGCTAATGTTACATGATTCGGCAATTGCTAATCTATAATCTGTTTTAACGTCGGGTTAATATTGTGGAGGGGGCTAAATTGTTATGGAAAATAATAATGTAACGTTAGGTAATTACAGTACTCCCACCTTACATTCCTTAGGGACAATTGTATTAGATCTTTTAAGCAGGTGTTTTTTGTTTACATTGTTATTGCCTTCTGGTTAGCTAATGTTTGCCCTGCAGGTAATAGTCACTTTTCCACCCCTTTATATATTAGATATAGTTGTAAGTAAAAAAAAAAAGGTCAAAGACAAAGCTATTCGGTTTCTTGTGAGTATATACACTTCACTGCCGATGTGGGGGGGCGCCACCTAAAATCTTGCCTAGGGCGCCAGATTGGTTAGGGCCGGGCCTGTATACACATATATATACACATTGTATATATATATATACAAATACATATATATACACACATATTATTTATATACATATATTTGTGTGTATATATATATATATGCATGTATATATATATGCATATATATATATATACACATATATATATACAAATACATATATATACACATATTTA
>NC_084565.2:5285000-5310000 GCF_033978685.3 Nerophis lumbriciformis | reverse complement strand
CTTTCCACTCGCCTCTTTGATAAAAACACGTCAAAGCACAGGTTCATCATCACTATCAGCATTTAGCGTTCTTCTTTATTGGCAACTTGCCGACTCACAACTTTTACTTTCTCGTCTCGACTTGGCTTTTTTTTCCCGCTTTTAAAAACTTGTTTTGTGTGACTTCTGAAAGGGAAGTACTGCAGTAGTACTCGCTGGTATTCACAGAATACGTGTGGTTTTCCCGCTACTGGGAGTCGGGCGAGGTTTCGCCGGCGGGACTCCCGTCCGAGTTCTCGGCCTCGCCCTCGGAGATGGCCTGCATGGGCGCCGAGGGCAGGCGGCTGCGGGCGCCGTAGCGGCTGCTGCCGGCGGCCGGCGGCGTCCTGGAGCGAGCGTGGCGGGAGGACGGCGGGGAAAGGAAGGACCTGGGGGAGAAGCCCTCGGTGTTGGCTTTGGGGTAGACCTTGGACACGTCCTCGTCCGCAAAGTCTCCGGCTTTCGGGGCGCCGGGACTCTTCAGGATCTCGCTGGCCGACATGCGGTAGCTGGACTCTGAGCGACTGCCCTTCTTCAGCAGCAGCAATTTGAACTCCTCGCTGGAGGTGCTGGACTTCTTGGCGCTCCTGTAGATGGGGCCCGGGGCCTTCTGCGGGGACGGCGACGTGGCGGCGGGGGGCGGGGCTGCCGGGCCTGGGGAGCCGGCGCCGCCGCTCGGGGGCGACACGCCCGACGAATCCTTCCGGCCCAACACTTTCCTCTTAGACCTGAGAGGAGCAACACCTGTCAGCCGCCCAGCTACAAACGCCAAGATGCTATCTCATGAAGGAAGGGCAGGCTTCGCTACACACACCAATCCACCCCCGCCCACCACTTTGTATTAAACACAGGCTTCACTACACGTCTTAAAATGGAGCCCTCAGTCAATTACAGACCTTAGTGAATATGCTAACCTAGCATGATGTTAAAATGTACTGTTAGCATGTAGCTCACATAGCTATGCTAGTGTTGCTAACCTAGCATGATGTTAAAATGTAATGTTAGCATGTAGCTCACAAAGCTATGCTTGTGTTGCTAACCTAGCATGATGTTAAAATGTAATGTTAGCATGTAGCTCACAAAGCTATGCTTGTGTTGCTAACCTAGCATGATGTTAAAATGTAACGTTAGCATGTCGCTCACATAGCTATGCTAGTGTTGCTAACCTAGCATTATGTTAAAATGTAATGTTAGCATGTAGCTCACATAGCTATTCTAGTGTTACTAACCTAGCATGATGTTAAAATTTACTGTTAGCATGTAGCTCACGTAGCTATGCTAGTGTTGCTAACTGACTAAGATGTTAAAATGTATTGTTAGCATGTAGCTCACATAGCTATGCTAGTGTTGTTAACCTAGCATGATGTTAAAATGTACTGTTAGCATGTCGCTCACATAGCAATGCTAGCAATGCTAACCTAACATGATATAAAAATGTAATGTTAGCATGTAGCTCACATAGCTATGCTAGTGTTGCTAACCTAGCATGATGTTAAAATGTAATGCTAGCATGTAGCTCACATAGCTATGCTAGTGTTGCTAACCTAGCATGATGTAAAAATGTAACGTTAGCATGTCGCTCACATAGCTATGCTAGTGTTGCTAACCTAGCATGATGTTAAAGTGTCATGTTAGCATGTAGTTCATATAGCTATGCTAGTGTTGCTAATGTGTGTGTCCTTCTGTGCTACTCCCTAATGTTACATAGTTTTATGTGATACATGACATGTATTACATTGGACAAGTACACAGTTATAGTGTATATGTCAAAAGTACACAATAGTACTTCTTGGAGACATTAGCATTAAAGCTACACACACACACACACAGTAATGTTTACTAACAGTACTTTTAAACTGTGTAAGTTCCAGCATCAACAACAACATACAAATACAGTAATGTACTATTGTGTACTTGTGCTAAAAGTACTAAGTACATATCAGAGTATCTCACCTGTGTATCATAGCAAAGTAATATACTATTGTGTACTTATGGTAAAAGTACTAAGTACATATCAGAGTATCTCACCTGTGTATCATAGCAAAGTAATATACTATTGTGTACTTATGGTAAAAGTACTAAGTACATATCAGAGTATCTCACCTGTGTATCATAGCAAAGTAATATACTATTGTGTACTTATGTTAAAAGTACTAAGTACATATCAGAGTATCTCACCTGTGTATCATAGCAAAGAGGTCGTCGGTGGTCCGAGTCTTGGTTGGCGAGAGAAAAACGTCATCGTCCGACCGCGACTCATCGCTCAGCTGAGAGGCGACAGACTGGCTCCTTGTCACGTGTGCTGAAGGAAATGATGACATCATCACGTATGTTATTGCAATATGAAGATAAAATGATGACATCATCACATATGTTCTTGAAATATGAAGATAAAATGATGACATCATCACGTATGTTATTGAAATATGAAGATAAAATGATGACATCATCACACGTTATTGAAATATGAAGATAAAATGATGACATCATCACGTATGTTATTGAAATATGAAGATAAAATGATGACATCATCACACGTTATTGAAATATGAAGATAAAATGATGACATCATCACGTATGTTATTGAAATATGAAGATAAAATGATGACATCATCACACGTTATTGAAATATGAAGATAAAATGATGACATCATCACATGTTATTGAAATATGAAGATAAAATGATGACATTATCACACATGTTATTGAAATATGAAGATAAAATGATGACATCATCACACATGTTATTGAAATATGAAGATAAAATGATGACATTATCACGTATGTCATTGAAATATGAAGATAAAATTATGACATCATCACAAGTTATTGAAATATGAAGATAAAATGATGACATCATCACGTATGTCATTGAAATATGAAGATAAAATGATGACATCATTACGTATGTTATTGACATATGAAGATAAAATGATGACATCATCTTATATGTCACTGAAATATGAAGATAAAATGATGACATCATCACGTATGTAATTGAAATATGGAGATAAAATGATGACATCATCACGTATGTCATTGAAATATGAAGATAAAATGATGACATCATCACGTATGTTATTGAAATATGAAGATAAAATGATGACATCATCACGTATGTTATTGAAATATGAAGATAAAATGATGACATCATCACGTATGTTATTGAAATATGAAGATAAAATGATGACATCATCACACGTTATTGAAATATGAAGATAAAATGATGACATCATCACACATGTTATTGAAATATGAAGATAAAATGATGACATCATCACACGTTATTGAAATATGAAGATAAAATGATGACATCATCACACATGTTATTGAAATATGAAGATAAAATGATGACATCATCACGTATGTCATTGAAATATGAAGATACAATTATGACATCATCACAAGTTATTGAAATATGAAGACAAATTGATGACATCATCACATATGTCATTGAAATATGAAGATAAAATGATGACATCATCACGTATGTTATTGACATATGAAGATAAAATAATGACATCATCACATGTTATTGAAATATGAAGATAAAATGATGACATCATCTTATATGTCACTGAAATATGAAGATAAAATGATGACATCATCACGTATGTTATTGAAATATGAAGATAAAATGATGACATCATCACGTATGTTATTGAAATATGAAGATGAAATAATGACATCATCACATGTTATTGAATATGAAGATAAAATGATGACATCATCTTATATGTCACTGAAATATGAAGATAAAATGATGACATCATCACGTATGTTATTGAAATATGAAGATAAAATGATGACATCATCACGTATGTTATTGAAATATGAAGATAAAATGATGACATCATCACATATGCTATTGAAATATGAAGATAAAATGATGACATCATCACATGTTATTGAAGATAAAACTTCAAACGTGTGATGATTATAGACCTAGAGAATACTCTACTGTAATGGTCTCATATTCAGGTGGTCTTATATTTAGATGGTCTTATATTCAGGTGGTCTTATATTTAGATGGTCTTATATTCAGGTGGTCTTACATTCAAATGGTCTTATATTCAGGTGGTCTAATATTCAAATGGTCTTATATTCAGGTGGTCTAATATTCAGGTGGTCTTATATTCAAATGGTCTTATATTCAAATGGTCTTATATTCAGGTAGTCTAATATTCAGGTGGTCTTATATTCAAATGGTCTTATATTCAGGTGGTCTTATATTTGAATTGTCTTATATGCAGGTGGTCTTATCAGGTGGTCTTATATTCAGATGTCCTTATATTGACATGGTCTTATATTTAGATGGTCTTATATTCAAATGGTCTTATATTCAGGTGGTCATATATTTGAATTGTCTTATAAGCAGGTGGTCTTATATTCAAATGGTCTAACATTCAGGTGGTCTTATATTCAAATGGTCTAACATTCAGGTGGTCTTATATTCAAATGGTCTAACATTCAGGTGGTCTTATAAGCTAAAGTTAAAGTTAAAGTTAAAGTACTAATGATAGTCACACACACACTAGGTGTGGTGAAATTTGTCCTCTGCATTTGACCCATCCCCTTGTTCACCCCCTGGGAGGTGAGGGGAGCAGTGGGCAGCAGCGGTGCCGCGCCTGGGAATCATTTTTGGTGATTTAACCCCCAATTCCAACCCTTGATGCTGAGTGCCAAGCAGGGAGGTAATGGCTCCCATTTTTGTAGTCTTTGGTATGACTCGGCCGGGGTTTGAACTCACAACCTACCCATCTCAGGGCGGACACTCTAACCACTATTCAGATGTCCTTATATTGACATGGTCTTGTATTTGGATGGTCTTATATTCAGGTGGTCTTATATTTGAATTGTCCTATATGCAGGGGGTCTCATATTCAAATGGTCTAATATTCCTATGGTCTTATGTTCAGGGTTGTCTTATATTCAAGGTGATTTTATATTTGAATGGTCTTATATTCCTGAGGTCTTATGTTCAGCGTTGTCTTATATTCAAGGTGATTTTATATTTGAATGGTCTTATATTGAGGTGGTCTTATATTCAAGTTGGTCTTATATTCAGGTGGTGTTATATTCAGATGGTCTTATATTCAAATGGTCTAATATTCATGAGGTCTTATGTTCGGGGTTGTCTTATATTAAAAGTGATTTCACATTTGTCGGGGTTGTCTTATATTAAAAGTGATTTCACGTTTGAATGTTCTTATATTCCTGATGTCTTATGTTCAGGGTTGTCTTATATTCAAGGTGATTCTATAGTTGAATGGTCTTATATTCAGGGTGGTCTTATATTTAGGTGGTCTTATGTTCAGGGTGGTCTTATATTCAGATGGTCTAATATTCAGGTGGTCTGATATTCCTGCGGTCTTATATTCAGGGTGATTTTATATTTGAACAGTCTTATATTTAGGTTGTTCTTGTATTCAGATGGTCTTATATTCAGGTGGTCTGATATTCCTGCGGTCTTATATTCAGGGTGATTTTATATTTGAACAGTCTTATATTCAGGTTGGTCTTGTATTCAGATGGTCTTATATTCAGGTGGTCTGATATTCCTGCGGTCTTATATTCAGGGTGAATTTATATTTGAATGGTCATATATTTAGATGGTCTTATATTCAGAATGTCTTATGTTCAGGGTGGTCTTATATCCCTAAAGCTCTGCGATAAACAGAATGATCGTTCTTTTACCTTCGCTGAAGAGGTCTTCGGTTGTCATGTCTTCTTCCTCTCTGCTGTCCTGACAGGCACTCTGGGGACCTTCACCTGTTGACTCCGCCTCCTCGCTGCCTTCCTCGCTGCCCGGACTCACCTGCGGGTGAGGTACAGGTGCAGCATGGTGCAGAGCCGTGACTTGACTGGACTCGAGTGGGAAGAGATCTTCTTCTCCAGGCGGTGGCGAGGAAGACTGGATGACGTCTGTTGGTCGGTCGTCAGGAGGGGACGACTCCCACCGCGGCGTTGAAGGCGATACGTTCTCCTCGGAAGACTCGCAGGTGTCACCGTGACCCAGGTCCTTGGCAGAAGGCGACGCCGGCTCACCCGCCATGTGTGGACTCTCCAACCAGGCCGGAGCGCTGCTGAAGTCCTCAGCAGGACAGTCAGAGTTCGGGTCTTCATCGAGACCTCCGTCGTGTTCCTTGCTGACGGACCGCAGCTGAACCGAGTGCAGCACATCCGGGGTGATGTTCATGGACGGGCCGGTAAAGGTTTCCGGTTCAGGCGACTCTGTTGGCCTATCTTGCTGAAGAGTCCAGTGACTTGGAGCTTTGCTGCTGGCGCTGGGAAAGGCACTTAAGTCCAGGTGCGAGGGCGGGATTATGGGCAACTCCAGATGCCGCTTGGATGCAGTGGACAGTGACGCCAGCGACGACTTCCTCTCCGGCACCTTGGGTTTCCTTTTACCGCTAGAAGGCGACAGCGGCCCGGGGAAGAAGGCAGCAGGGAGAGAAGAGGTGGGAGTTTCTGACTGACTGGAGTACCCGCTGGAAGGACTCGCCAAGCCTGCCAGCCTCTCTGGCGACGTCAGCTTGAAGTCTCCCTCCACGGATGGAAGCGAAGGGGTGGTGGCCCTGGAGCCCGACTCCTGCGACTCGGAGCTCTCCTGCGACTTGATGCACTCGATGACCGTGGTGCCCGTGGCCGTGCTGGAGTTGGATAAAGATCTGTAGGGATCGCTGGACTTCAAATCGTTCAGGAGCCAGAAGTCTGCATAGTCGGCCTGCACCACACCCTGGTCTTTGAACGAGTGTGCGTCTGCTGAGCTGAACACGCCCAAGTTGGGCAGGTCCAAGGAGCCCTCCAACTCCCAGGCCCTGGTGGGCTCTTTGGCTGGTGAGGAGTTTGCGATGTGACCTGCAGACGTCGACAAAAGGAGCTGCAGGTTCTTCTCCCTGGACCGTGGAAGCTGCTGCCCACAGCTGATCTTTGGTTCTCTCAGGACGGGGATGTTTCCCTCACTGCATATTTTCCGAAGTGACGAGCTGCGCTTGGGCGGACACGGCTTCACCTTTGGCTTCCTCAAAGAGAGGCAGCGTCTTCTGGACTCTCCGAGACTCAAGTGGCGGCTGAAGTCCGACAGACCGGAGTCAGAGCCGCAGGCTGCGTAATTATAGGTGAAGCTCCTGCTGCCTTGGAGCCCACAGTCAAAGTGCATGGAGGTGTAGTACCCTTCAGTGTCCTCGGAGTAGTGCGAGACCGTGTCCGCCTTCTCCGACGGCGGCTTGTCTGAGAAGCTGCTCTCGCACGTGGCCATGCTGGTGAAGCTGGGGCAGCCCAGGCTGCTTCCGGCCTCCCCGCTCGGCTCAGGGCTGAAGTCCTGAGTGCCGGGAGGATGCGGGTCGGTGTAGTTCCATTCCCCGTCCACAGGGGTGCTGACTCCCGCTTCCTCTAAAATGTCCATGGCTGCGGAAGAGAAGGAGCCCGTTCTCTGGGACCTGAGGCCCGCATAGTGGTCCAGTATGACCGGGTCCTCATTGCCGTGAGTGACGGCGTTCAAAGAGAGCTCAGAGTCGCAGTGTGAGGAGCCGGTGAGCGGCGGCGACGCTGCCGACGGGAGAGTCTCTGAGGTCTGAGAGGGGCACGTGGAGCTGCTACCACTCCAGTTCCCACTGGAGGACTGGTGGTCGTCTTTGTGGTCCATCTGACCTCCCAGGACCCCGGCGGCTGAGACGGAGTGCACCGGGCTGCTGAAGGTGTCTGAGCTGGACGACATGTCGCAGCAACCCATGTCTGCCTTCCTGGGCAGCTGAGACCTGGTCCTCTGCATCCAGTCCCGCTCTGGGGTCTCCGACTGCTGCTTGTACTTCAGGCGCTCGGACCCCACTCGGTCACCAGCGCTCTCTTCCTCATCGACATCCTTCAGAATCATCTCACCACTTTCTTGCAAGAAGTCTCCCACGTTGAAAGTGGAAAGCTCCGCCTCCTCCTCGTCGCTTTGGCCGTTCTCCGTCACTCTGCTTCCGTCCCGGGGCAGACTGTGGAAGCGCAGTCGGGTGGCCATGGCGGCGGCGAACATGTCGTCCGGGCTGTCCTGCAGGGCGGCGATGTTGCCTGCCGACTGAGAGAGCGCCGCCACCTGGTGACCCCGCTGGGCGCGGATTCTCCTCCGGGAGGGCGCGCCTGAGATCAGGAAGTCCTCCGTCTGGCAGCCTGAGTCTCTGGTGCCAAGATGGCCGTCCGGGACCTCATTAAAAGGGGTGATGTCCAAGGTGGCGTGGACGATCACCGTGCGCTCTCTGGACCCTGGCGAGTCATCAGAGTCTGACGGGAGAAGAAGAACTTTAGAACACTGTACTGCACAGTCACGCTATTCAGTATAATAATGTATCATCTATATAGTATAATAATGTATCATCTATGTAATATAATAATGTATCATCTATATAGTATAATAATGTATTATCTATATAATATAATAATGTATCATCTATATCGTATAATAATGTATCATCTATATAGTATATAGATGATACATTATTATACTATTATACTATATAGATAAAACATTAGTATAACACTATATTATATAGATGATACATTATTATACTATATAGATGATACATTATTATATTATATAGATGACACATTATTATACAGTAAAATAATGTATCATTTATATAGTATAATAAGTTATCTATATAGTATAATAATGTATCATCTATATCATATAATAATGTATCATCAATATAGTATAATAATGTATTATCTATATAATATAATAATGTATCATCTATATAGTATAATAATGTATCATCTATATCGTATAATAATGTATCATCTATATAGTATATAGATGATACATTATTATACTATATAGATGATACATTATTATACTATATAGATGATACATTATTATACTATATAGATGATACATTATTATATTATATAGATGACACATTATTATACAGTAAAATAATGTATCATTTATATAGTATAATAAGTTATCTATATAGTATAATAATGTATCATCTATATCATATAATAATGTATCATCAATATAGTATAATAATGTATTATCTATATAATATAATAATGTATCATCTATATAGTATAATAATGTATCATCTATATCGTATAATAATGTATCATCTATATAGTATATAGATGATACATTATTATACTACTATACTATATAGATAAAACATTAGTATAACACTATACTATATAGATGATACATTATTATACTATATAGATGATACATTATTATATTATATAGATGACACATTATTATACAGTAAAATAATGTATCATCTATATAGTATAATAAGTTATCTATATAGTATAATAATGTATCATCTATATAGCATAATAATGTATCATCTATGTAGTATAATAATGTATCATCTATATAGTATAATAGTGTATCATCTATATAGTATAATAATGTATCATCTATATAGTATAATAATGTATCATCTATATAATATCATAATGTATCATCTATATAGTATAATAATGTATCATCTATATAATATAATAATGTATCATCTATATAGTATAATAATGTATCATCTATATAGTATATAGATGATACATTATTATACTATATAGTATCATCTATATAGTATAATAATGTATCATCTGTATAGTATATAGATGATACATTATTATACTATATAGTATCATCTATATAGTATAATAATGTATCATCGATATAGTATATAGATGATACATTATTATACTATATAGATGATACATTATTATACTATATAGATGACACATTATTATATGATATAGATGATACATTATTATACAGTATAATTATGTATCATCTATATAGTATAATAATGTATCATCTATATAGCATAATAATGTATCATCTATATAGTATAATAATGTATCATCTATATAATATAATAATGTATCATCTATATAGTATAATAATGTATCATCTATATAGTATAATAATGTATCATCTATATAGTATAATAATGTATCATCTATATCGTATAATAATGTATCATCTATATAGTATATAGATGATACATTATTATACGATATAGATGATACATTATTATACTATTATACTATATAGATAAAACATTAGTATAACACTATACTATATAGATGATACATTATTATACTATATAGATGATACATTATTATATTATATAGATGATACATTATTATACAGTAAAATAATGTATCATCTATATAGTATAATAGTATAATAAGTTATCTATATAGTATAATAATGTATCATCTATATAGTATAATAATGTATCATCTATGTAGCATAATAATGTATCATCTATGTAGTATAATAATGTATCATCTATATAGTATAATAGTGTATCATCTATATAGTATAATAATGTATCATCTATATAGTATAATAATGTATCATCTATATAGTATAATAATGTATCATCTATATAGTATAATAATGTATCATCTATATAGTATAATAATGTATCATCTATATAGTATAATAATGTATCATCTATATAATATAATAATGTATCATCTATATAGTATAATAATGTATCATCTATATAATAAAAAAAAAAAAAATCCCAATTAATGATGAACAGCCCACGGAACTTATTGAAAAAAATCTTTATTCGATGTTCCTTACTCCGACTGTCGAAAAGGAAGTCTTAGAGGTTATTCAGAAAAGCAAGAACAAAACATCACGTGACATTTTTGACCTCGACATGAGGACCGTCCGGAACGTAGCGGAAGAAATCATCAAACCATTCACATACATCTGCAATGTATCTTTTCAACTTGGACAATTTCCTTCACAATTGAAACTCTCAAAAGTCATCCCCATCTTCAAATCTGGAGACAAACACCACTTCACAAATTACCGGCCCGTCTCCCTTCTGCCACAGTTGTCAAAAATATTGGAAAAATTATTTGATAATAGACTTCGTGGCTTCATTGGAAAGCACAAATTATTATATGATTGTCAATATGGGTTCCGACAAAATAGGTCAACTTCATTAGCTTTAAGTGATTTAATAGAGAACATTACTAATGGTATCGAGAAAAACAAATTTGTTATAGGAATTTTTATTGATCTGCAAAAGGCTTTCGATACCATTGACCACCAGATTTTGGTAAATAAACTGGAAAACTATGGCATAAGGGGAGTGGCAGGGAAATGGCTGAAGAGCTACTTGAATGAGAGACAGCAGATTGTTCAGATCGACCAACATCAATCTACACTCATGAACATAACCTGTGGAGTCCCCCAGGGCTCGATACTAGGACCCACACTATTTATAATGTATATCAATGAAATATGTAAAGTATCAACACTGCTGAAGTTCATCCTCTTTGCTGACGACACAACCATTACATGTGCAGGTGACGACATGAAGCAACTTCTGGCCTCTGTAACTGAGGAGATGATCAAGTTAAAAACGTGGTTTAATACCAACAAATTGTCTCTGAATTTAAAGAAGACCAAAATCATGCTCTTTAGCAATCGCAAAAGTGAAATACCCATCAGGATTGTTATTGATGATACACCAATAGAATATGTCCAACAAAATTCATTTTTAGGAGTGGTAATAGATGAAAATATCTCATGGAAGCCTCATATAAGTTACCTAAGGAAAAAAGTTGCTAAATGTGTTGGAATGATGAGGAGATCATGTCATTTATTGAACACCAATGCTCTGCTGTTATTATATCATTCATTTATTATGTCGTATTTAAACTATTGTGTTGAAGTCTGGGGAAATTGTTATAAATCTCATCTACAGCCTTTAGTCACTTTACAGAAAAAGGCCATTAGGATTGTGTCCAATGTTCACTACAGACATCATTCAAATCCACTATTCATGGAGTTAAAGCAACTTAAACTGTACGATGTAATCAACTTTAAAACTGCTCAAATTATGTTTAGGGCATCCCAAAACTCTCTACCATCCAATATACAAAACCTATTCCAGGATAGAGATGCTCACCATAGTTACAGTCTAAGAGGAAACAACAAATTACATTTGCCTAAATTTACAACAACTTTAAAATCAATGTGCATTTCAGTGCGTGGAGTCAGTCTGTGGAACAACTTAGGGGACGAGTTAAAAACCTGTTCTAACATGATTACATTTAAAAGACTGTTTAAAAAAGAAGTACTGAAGAAGTACGAGGAGGAAAGAGAGTGATGCCCTCAGCATAGAGCGATGGGAGAGGGGTGTATGGTCAGAGAGTGTTTGGGCCTGTGTGTGTGTGTGTGTGTGTGTGTGTGTGTGTGTGTGTGTGTGTGTGTGTGTGTGTGTGTTTTGTCTCGTCTTGTCTTGTCCCATAGTAACAGTGGTACTATTGTATTGTTAGTGTATAGGAGTTTTTCTTGTTTTTGTTTGTATAGTATTGTTCTTGTATTATATTGTTTATGTTAAATGTGGAGTGAGTGAGAGGGGTTGGGATATTATAAGCAATTGCTTCATCCAACCCCTTTTCAAGCCATGCATAAATGTCTCTGCCAAAATGTAAAAAAAAAAAAAGTGTGTTGTTGTATTGTGCAGGTTTGAAATAAATACTTCAATCAATCAATCATATAGTATAATAATGTATCATCTATATAATATGATAATGTATCATCTATATAGTATAATAATGTATCATCTATATAGTATATAGATGATACATTATTATACTATATAGTATCATCTATATAGTATAATTGATTGATTGATTGAATTATTTATTTCAAACCTGCACAGTACAACACACACCTTTTTTTTTTTTTTAAACATTTTGGCAGGGACATTTATGCAAGGCTTGAAAAGGGGTTGGATGAAGCAATTGCTTATAATATCCCAACCCCTCTCACTCATTCCACATTTAACATAAACAATATAATACAAGAACAATACTATACAAACAAAAACAAGAAAAGCTCCTGTACACTAACAATACAATAGTACCACTGTTACTATAAAACAAGACAAGACGAGACAAAACACACACACACACACACACACACACACACATACACACACACACAGGCCCAAACACTCTCTGACCATACACCCCTCTCTCATCGCTCTATGCTTAGGGCATCACTCTCTTTCCTCCTCGTACTTCTTCAGTACTTCTTTTTTAAACAGTCTTTTAAATGTAATCATGTTAGAACAGGTTTTTAACTCGTCCCCTAAGTTGTTCCACAGAGTGACTCCACGCACTGAAATGCACATTGATTTTAAAGTTGTTCTAAATTTAGGCAAATATAATTTGTTGTTTCCTCTTAGACTGTAACTATGATGAGCATCTCTATCCTGGAATAGGTTTTGTATATTGGATGGTAGAGAGTTTTGGGATGCCCTAAACATAATTTGAGCAGTTTTAAAATTGATCACATCGTGCAGTTTAAGTTGCTTTAACTCCATGAATAGTGGATTTGAATGATGTAAGTAGTGAACATTGGACACAATCCTAATGGCCTTTTTCTGCAGAGTGACTAAAGGCTGTAAATGGGATTTATAACAATTTCCCCAGACTTCAACACAATAGTTTAGATATGACATAATAAATGAATGATACAATAAAAGCAGAGCATTGGTGTTCAATAAATGACATGATCTCCTCATCATTCCAACACATTTAGCAACTTTTGTCCTCAGGTAATTTATATGAGGCTTCCATGATATATTTTCATCTATTACTACTCCTAAGAATGAATTTTGTTGGACATATTCTATTGGTGTATCATCGATAACAATCCTGATGGGTATTTCACTTTTGCGATTGCTAAAGAGCATGATTTTGGTCTTCTTTAAATTGAGAGACAATTTGTTGGTATTAAACCAAGTTTTTAACTTGATCATCTCCTCAGTTACAGAGGCCAGAAGTTGCTTAACGTCGTCACCTGCACATGTAATGGTTGTGTCGTCAGCAAAGAGGATGAACTTCAGCAGTGTTGATACTTTACATATTTCATTGATATACATTATAAATAGTGTGGGTCCCAGTATCGACCCCTGGGGGACTCCACAGGTTATGTTCATGAGTGTAGATTGATGTTGGTCGATCTGAACAATCTGCTGTCTCTCATTCAAGTAGCTCTTCAGCCATTTCCCTGCCACTCCCCTTATGCCATAGTTTTCCAGTTTGTTTACCAAAATCTGGTGGTCAATGGTATCGAAAGCCTTTTGCAGGTCAATAAAAATTCCTAAAACAAATTTGTTTTTCTCGATACCATTAGTAATGTTCTCTATTAAATCACTTAAAGCTAATGAAGTTGACCTATTTTGTCGGAACCCATATTGACAATCAGATAATAATGTGTGTTTTTCAATGAAGCCACGAAGTCTATTATCAAATAATTTTTCCAAAATTTTTGACAACTGTGGCAGAAGGGAGACGGGCCGGTAATTTGTGAAGTGGTGTTTGTCTCCAGATTTGAAGATGGGGATGACTTTTGAGAGTTTCATTTGTGAAGGAAATTGTCCAAGTTGAAAAGATAAATTGCAGATGTATGTGAATGGTTTGATGATTTCTTCCGCTACATTCCGGACCGTCCTCATGTCGAGGTCATAAATGTCACGTGATGTTTTGTTCTTGCTTTTATGAATAATCTCTAAAACTTCCTTTTCGACAGTCGGAGTAAGGAACATCGAGTAAGGATTTTTTCCAATAAGTTCCATAGGCTGTACATCATTAATTGGGATTTTTTTTGCCAGCTCAGGCCCAACTTTAACAAAAAACATATTGAAGCCGTCAGCAATCATCTTCTTGTCACTTATGATTTGGTCGTTCTCAACAAAAAACTCTGGATAACAAGGACTGTTTGAACCATGCCCAATAATTGTATTTAATACCTTCCAAATTCCCTTTATATCACTTTTCTTTTGGATTAATAGTTTGGTGGTGTATTCTTTTCTGCTTGCTCTTAATATGCTGGTTAATTTATTTTTATATGTTTTGTACTTTTGTTCTGTTTCTATGGTTTGATGCCTAAAAAAAGTCCTATATAAATAATTTTTCTTTTTGCAAGCGTTCGCAAGCCCTTTAGTTATCCATGGAGTTTTTGTGGAGTTAGTTATAGTGCATTTTTTGATGGGGCAGTGTGTATCATAAAGTGAGAAAAAAATGTCATGAAATAAATTATAAGCTGCATTTATATCTGACGTTTGAAAAACAGAATCCCAGTTGTGTTTTGCTAAATCATTCTTTAGTGCTGTTAATGATCTTTCTGTTATGTCTCTACGATAATATTCACTATTTACAGGTTTGGATGTTTTGCAGTTAATATTATACACCATGAACACGGGTAAATGATCACTGACGTCACTCACTAACAAGCCTCCAGTTACAGTCTGATCTACAATGTTACAAAATATGTTGTCAATAAGTGTCGTGCTGTGTGTTGTGATTCTAGTGGGTCGTGTGATCAGTGGGAATAAGCCCATGGAGAACATGGTGTCAATAAATTTTGCTGTGTGTTTGTGTTTATTAGGATTCAAAAGGTTGATATTAAAGTCACCACATACTATATATTTTTTGTTTCTCTTAAATAATTTTTCCATCCATTCATTAAATATTTTTAAGTCGGATCCTGGTGTTCTATAAATGCAGCTTACAATAATGTGTTTCCTATTTGAAAATGATAATTCTACAGTGACGCATTCGAAGAGTTCCTCAACAGTTAAACACATATCAGTTACAATACTACAGCTGATATTTTTGTCCACATACAGAGCCACACCTCCTCCTCTCTTATTTTTACGGTTGGTGCAAAACATTTCATACCCATTTAATTCAAACTCATTACTTGTATTCTTGTAATAATGGCGCAGTGGGAGAGTGGCCGTGCGCGACCCGAGGGTCCCTGGTTCAATCCCCACCTAGTACCAACCTCGTCATGTCCGTTGTGTCCTGAGCAAGACACTTCACCCTTGCTCCTGATGGGTGCTGGTTAGCGCCTTGCATGGCAGCTCCCTCCATCAGTGTGTGAATGTGTGTGTGAATGGGTAAATGTGGAAGTAGTGTCAAAGCGCTTTGAGTACCTTGAAGGTAGAAAAGCGCTATACAAGTACAACCCATTTATCATTTATTATTTATTTATCTATATAGTATATAGATGATACATTATTATACTATATAGTATCATCTATATAGTATAATAATGTATCATCTATATAGTATATAGATGATACATTATTATACTATTATACTATATAGATAAAACATTAGTATAACACTATACTATATAGATGATACATTATTATACTATATAGATGATACATTATTATATTATATAGATGATACATTATTATACAGTAAAATAATGTATCATCTATATAGTATAATAGTATAATAAGTTATCTATATAGTATAATAATGTATCATCTATATAGTATAATAATGTATCATCTATATAGCATAATAATGTATCATCTATGTAGTATAATAATGTATCATCTATATAGTATAATAGTGTATCATCTATATAGTATAATAATGTATCATCTATATAGTATAATAGTGTATCATCTATATAGTATAATAATGTATGATCTATATAGCATAATAATGTATCATCTATATAGCATAATAATGTATCATCTATATAGTATAATAGTGTATCATCTATATAGTATAATAATGTATCATCTATATAGTATAATAATGTATCATCTATATAGTATAATAATGTATCATCTATATAGTATAATAATGTATCATCTATATAGTATAATAGTGTATCATCTATATAGTATAATAATGTATCATCTATATAGTATAATAGTGTATCATCTATATAGTATAATAATGTATCATCTATATAGTATAATAATGTATCATCTATATAATATAATAATGTATCATCTATATAGCATAATAATGTATCATCTATGTAGTATAATAATGTATCATCTATATAGTATAATAATGTATCATCTATATAGTATAATAGTGTATCATCTATATAGTATAATAATGTATGATCTATATAGCATAATAATGTATCATCTATATAGCATAATAATGTATCATCTATATAGTATAATAGTGTATCATCTATATAGTATAATAATGTATCATCTATATAGTATAATAATGTATCATCTATATAGTATAATAATGTATCATCTATATAGTATAATAATGTATCATCTATATAGTATAATAGTGTATCATCTATATAGTATAATAATGTATCATCTATATAGTATAATAGTGTATCATCTATATAGTATAATAATGTATCATCTATATAGTATAATAATGTATCATCTATATAGTATAATAATGTATCATCTATATAGTATAATAATGTATCATCTATATAATATAATAGTGTATCATCTATATAGCATAATAATGTATCATCTATGTAGTATAATAATGTATCATCTATATAGCATAATAATGTATCATCTATGTAGTATAATAATGTATCATCTATATAATATAATAGTGTATCATCTATATAGTATAATAATGTATCATCTATATAGTATAATAATGTATCATCTATATAGCATAATAATGTATCATCTATGTAGTATAATAATGTATCATCTATATAGTATAATAGTGTATCATCTATATAGTATAATAATGTATCATCTATATAGTATAATAGTGTATCATCTATATAGTATAATAATGTATGATCTATATAGCATAATAATGTATCATCTATATAGCATAATAATGTATCATCTATATAGTATAATAGTGTATCATCTATATAGTATAATAATGTATCATCTATATAGTATAATAATGTATCATCTATATAGTATAATAATGTATCATCTATATAGTATAATAATGTATCATCTATATAGTATAATAGTGTATCATCTATATAGTATAATAATGTATCATCTATATAGTATAATAATGTATCATCTATATAGTATAATAATGTATCATCTATATAGCATAATAATGTATCATCTATGTAGTATAATAATGTATCATCTATATAGTATAATAGTGTATCATCTATATAGTATAATAATGTATCATCTATATAGTATAATAATGTATCATCTATATAATATAATAATGTATCATCTATATAGTATAATAATGTATCATCTATATAGTATAATAATGTATCATCTATATAATATAATAATGTATCATCTATATAGTATAATAGTGTATCATCTATATAGTATAATAATGTATCATCTATATAGTATAATAATGTATCATCTATATAGTATAATAATGTATCATCTATATAGTATAATAATGTATCATCTATATAGCATAATAATGTATCATCTATATAGTATAATAGTGTATCATCTATATAGTATAATAATGTATCATCTATATAGTATAATAATGTATCATCTATATAGTATAATAATGTATCATCTATATAATATAATAATGTATCATCTATATAGTATAATAATGTATGATCTATATAGCATAATAATGTATCATTTATATAGCATAATAATGTATCATCTATATAGTATAATAGTGTATCATCTATATAGTATAATAATGTATCATCTATATAGTATAATAATGTATCATCTATATAGTATAATAATGTATCATCTATATAGAATACGAACCCCAAAAGCAGTGACGTTGTCACGTTGTGTAAATGGTAAATAAAAAGAGAATACAATGATCCTTTTCAACTTATATTCAATTGAATAGACTGCAAAGACAACATATTTCATCTTCACACTGGAAAACTTTGTTATTTTTGGCAAATTTGGAATTTGATGCCTGCAACATGTTCAAAAAAGCTGGCACAAGTGGCAAAAAAGAGTGAGAAAGTTGAGGAATGCTCATCAAAGACTTATTTGGAACATCCCACAGGTGAACAGGCTAATTGGGAACAGGTGGGTGCCATGATTGGGTATAAAAGTAGATTCCATGAAATGCTCAGTCGTTCACAAACAAGGACGGGGCGAGGGTCACCACTTTGTCAATAAATGCCTGAGCAAATTGTTAAAGAACAACATTTCTCAACCAGCTATTGCAAGGAATTTAGGGATTTCACCATCTACAGTCCGTAATATCATCAAAAGGTTCCGAGAATCTGCACGTAGCGATGATATTACGCACCTTGGATCCCTCAGACGGTACTGCATCAAAAAGCGACATCCGTGTGTAAAGGATATCACCACATGGGCTCGGGAACACTTCAGAAAACCACTGTCAGTAACTACAGTTGGTCGCTACATCTGTAAGTGCAAGTTAAAACTCTACTATGCAAAGCCAAAGCCATTTATCAACAACACCCAGAAACGTTGCCGGCTTTACTGGGCCCGAGCTCATCTAAGATGGACTGATACAAAGTGGAAAAGTGTTCTGTGGTCCGACGAGTCCACATTTCAAATTGTTTTTTTGGAAACTGTGGACGTTGTGTCTTCTGGATCAAAGAGGAAAAGAACCTTCCGGATTGTTCTAGAAACAAAGTGTAAAAGCCAGCATGTGTGATGGTATGGGGGTGTATTAGTGCCCAAGACATGGGTAACTTACACATCTGTGAAGGCAACATTAATGCTGAAAGGTACATACAGGTTTTGCTTGCCATCCAAGCAACGTTATCATGGACGCCCCTGCTTATTTCAGCAAGACCACTTTTTTCGCCATTAAATTGTAAGTTAATGATTATTTCTCAGTGTGAACACGAAATATGTTGTCTTTGCGGTCTATTCAATTGAATATAAGTCGAAAAGAATCATTGTATTCTCTTTTTGTTTACCATTTACACAACGTGACAACTACTACAACTACTACTAGTAATAAGGGTGGATGTAAAAAGGTCGTACCTAAGTCCAGCTGCACGTGTCGAGGCACACCGGCCACCGTCCTGCGCCTCTTCAGCTTCCTCCTCCTCTGCAGCACAGACTGAGCGTGGCCCAGCGAGCAGCGCACACTCGCCTCTCTGTCGAAGGCCACGCCTGCAAGCACCAGAGTGGGGGGGGGGACATGTGAGGGGGGTTCTGGTAAGACCAGCCGGACCAGACCATCCCCAACAAACAACTTGTTGTCGCTGCTCCCAAACTACTGTGTCGCGGTCACGTGACTTCAGCTCCATGGCGATCGCTCCGCTTTGCCGACTATGCAGATTTGTTTACCCCCCCCCTGTGGGAGTCAATAACCTTCCTTTCAGCCACTTGGACACCACTACTTGGCATGGCTGGCACACTTCTTTCTGGAACATTCTTCTCAGCCATGAGACTTTTTCAACTGTCATTACGTCCATGGTTGTTAACATGCTAACACACGCTATCATTGAACTATTAGTTTCTAGCTAAGCTAACGTGCTAACTTAGCAAATAACTTCACTACAAACACTTTGATTGACATTTGAGCTTTAGCATGTATTTGTAATACTTGATCATTGTTTATGTTTAACAGCCTCACTAGTTGCTGTTAGCATCGGGAGCATAGGCAAAGATTAGATGCTAAGAGTGCTAAAGAAGAATACCAAGGGTGCTAAAGAAGGATACTAAGGGTGCTAAAGAAGGATACTAAGAGTGCTAAAGAAGAATACCAAGGGTGCTAAAGAAGGATACTAAGGGTGCTAAAGAAGGATACTAAGAGTGCTAAAGAAGGATACTAAGAGTGCTAAAGAAGGATACTAAGGGTGCTAAAGAAGGATACTAAGGGTGCTAAAGAAGGATACTAAGGGTGCTAAAGAAGGATACTAAGAGTGCTAAAGAAGGATACTAAGGGTGCTAAAGAAGGATACTAAGAGTTCTAAAGAAGGATACTAAGGGTGCTAAAGAAGGATACTAAGGGTGCTAAAGAAGGATACTAAGGGTGCTAAAGAAGGATACTAAGAGTGCTAAAGAAGGATACTAAGGGTGCTAAAGAAGGATACTAAGAGTTCTAAAGAAGGATACTAAGGGTGCTAAAGAAGGATACTAAGGGTGCTAAAGAAGGATACTAAGGGTGCTAAAGAAGGATACTAAGAGTGCTAAAGAAGGACACCAGGGGTGCTAAAGAAGGATACTAAGGGTGCTAAAGAAGGATACCAAGGGTGCTAAAGAAGGATACTAAGGGTGCGAAAGAAGGATACCAAGGGTGCTAAAGAAGGATACTAAGGGTGCTAAAGAAGGATACCAAGGGTGCTAAAGAAGGATACTAAGGGTGCTAAAGAAGGATACTAAGAGTGCTAAAGAAGGACACCAGGGGTGCTAAAGAAGGATACTAAGAGTGCTAAAGAAGGATACTAAGGGTGCTAAAGAAGGATACTAAGGGTGCTAAAGAAGGATACTAAGGGTGCTAAAGAAGGATACTAAGAGTGCTAAAGAAGGATACTAAGGGTGCTAAAGAAGGATACTAAGAGTTCTAAAGAAGGATACTAAGGGTGCTAAAGAAGGATACTAAAAGTGCTAAAGAAGGACACCAGGGGTGCTAAAGAAGGATACTAAGAGTGCTAAAGAAGGATACTAAGGGTGCTAAAGAAGGATACTAAGAGTGCTAAAGAAGGATACCAAGGGTGCTAAAGAAGGATACTAAGGGTGCTAAAGAAGGATACCAGGGGTGCTAAAGAAGGATACTAAGAGTGCTAAAGAAGGATACTAAGGGTGCTAAAGAAGGACACCAAGGGTGCTAAAGAAGGATACTAAGGGTGCTAAAGAAGGATACTAAGGGTGCTAAAGAAGGATACTAAGGGTGCTAAAGAAGGATACTAAGGGTGCGAAAGAAGGGTACCAAGGGTGCTAAAGGAGGATACTAAGGGTGCTAAAGAAGGATACTAAGAGTGCTAAAGAAGGATACTAAGGGTGCTAAAGAAGGATACTGAGGGTGCTAAAGAAGGATACTGAGAGTGCTAAAGAAGGACACCAAGGGTGCTAAAGAAGGATACTAAGGGTTCTAAAGAAGGATACTAAGGGTGCTAAAGAAGGATACTAAGGGTGCTAAAGAAGGATACTAAGAGTTCTAAAGAAGGATACTAAGGGTGCTAAAGAAGGATACTAAGGGTGCTAAAGAAGGATACTAAGGGTGCTAAAGAAGGATACTAAGAGTGCTAAAGAAGGATACTAAGGGTGCTAAAGAAGGATACTAAGAGTTCTAAAGAAGGATACTAAGGGTGCTAAAGAAGGATACTAAGGGTGCTAAAGAAGGATACTAAGGGTGCTAAAGAAGGATACTAAGAGTGCTAAAGAAGGATACTAAGGGTGCTAAAGAAGGATGCTAAGAGTGCTAAAGAAGGATACCAAGGGTGCTAAAGAAGGATACTAAGGGTGCTAAAGAAGGATACTAAGGGTGCTAAAGAAGGATACCAAGGGTGCTAAAGAAGGATACTAAGGGTGCTAAAGAAGGATACTAAGAGTGCTAAAGAAGGATACCAAGGGTGCTAAAGAAGGATACTAAGGGTGCTAAAGAAGGATACCAAGGGTGCTAAAGAAGGATACTAAGGGTGCTAAAGAAGGATACTAAGAGTGCTAAAGAAGGACACCAGGGGTGCTAAAGAAGGATACTAAGAGTGCTAAAGAAGGATACTAAGGGTGCTAAAGAAGGATACTAAGGGTGCGAAAGAAGGGTACCAAGGGTGCTAAAGGAGGATACTAAGGGTGCTAAAGAAGGATACTAAGGGTGCTAAAGAAGGATACTAAGGGTGCTAAAGAAGGATACTAAGAGTGCTAAAGAAGGACACCAGGGGTGCTAAAGAAGGATACTAAGAGTGCTAAAGAAGGATACTAAGGGTGCTAAAGAAGGATACTAAGGGTGCGAAAGAAGGATACTAAGGGTGCTGAAAAAGGATACTCAGGGTGCTCAGGATGGAGACTAAGTGTGCTAAAGAAAAATGCTACAGTGCTAAAGAAGGCTGCTAGAATGCTAAAGAAGGGTGCTGGAGAAGGACGGAAAAAAAGGACACTAAGGGTGCTAAAGAAGGATACTAAGAGTGGTAAAGAAGGATACCAAGGGTGCTAAAGAAGGATACTAAGGGTGCTAAAGAAGGATACTAAGGGTGCTAAAGAAGGATACTAAGGGTGCTAAAGAAGGATACTAAGGGTGCTAAAGAAGGATGCTAAGAGTGCTAAAGAAGGATACCAAGGGTGCTAAAGAAGGATACTAAGGGTGCTAAAGAAGGATACTAAGGGTGCTAAAGAAGGATACTAAGGGTGCTAAAGAAGAATACCAAGGGTGCTAAAGAAGGATACTAAGGGTGCGAAAGAAGGGTACCAAGGGTGCTAAAGGAGGATACTAAGGGTGCTAAAGAAGGAAACAACGGGTGCTAAAGAAGGATACTAATGGTGCTAAAGAAGGATACTAAGAGTGTTAAAGAAGGACACCAAGGGTGCTAAAGAAGGATACTAAGGGTGCTAAAGAAGGATACTAAGGGTGCTAAAGAAGGATACTAAGAGTTCTAAAGAAGGATACTAAGGGTGCTAAAGAAGGATACTAAGGGTGCTAAAGAAGGATACTAAGGGTGCTAAAGAAGGATACTAAGAGTGCTAAAGAAGGATACTAAGAGTGCTAAAGAAGGACACCAGGGGTGCTAAAGAAGGATACTAAGAGTGCTAAAGAAGGATACTAAGGGTGCTAAAGAAGGATACTAAGGGTGCTAAAGAAGGATACTAAGAGTGCTAAAGAAGGATACCAAGGGTGCTAAAGAAGGATACTAAGAGTTCTAAAGAAGGATACTAAGGGTGCTAAAGAAGGATACTAAGGGTGCTAAAGAAGGATACTAAGAGTGCTAAAGAAGGACACCAAGGGTGCTAAAGAAGGATACTAAGGGTGCTAAAGAAGGATACTGAGGGTGCTAAAGAAGGATACTGAGGGTGCTAAAGAAGGATACTAAGGGTGCTGAAAAAGGATACTCAGGGTGCTCAGGATGGAGACTAAGTGTGCTAAAGAAAAATGCTACAGTGCTAAAGAAGGCTGCTAGAATGCTAAAGAAGGGTACTGGAGAAGGACGGAAAAAAAGGACACTAAGGGTGCTAAAGAAGGATACTAAGAGTGGTAAAGAAGGATACCAAGGGTGCTAAAGAAGGATACTAAGGGTGCTAAAGAAGGATACTAAGGGTGCTAAAGAAGGATACTAAGGGTGCTAAAGTAGGATACTAAGGGTGCTCAGGATGGAGACTAAGTGTGCTAAAGAAAAATGCTAGAGTGCTAAAGAAGGATGCTAGAATGCTAAAGAAGGGTGCTGGAGAAGGACAGAAAAAAAGGATACTAAGGGTGCTAAAGAAGGATACTAACAGTGCTAAAGATGGATGCTAAGAGTGCTAAAGAAGGATACTAAGAGTGCTAAAGATGGATACTAAGAGTAATAAAGAAAAACACTAGAATGCTGACGAAGAACACTAGAGTTCTGAAGAAGGATGCTAGAGGAAGGATGGGAAAAAAAGGATAGTAGAGGGGGCTAAAGAAGGATACTAAGAGTGCTAAAGAACGATGCTAAAAGTGCTAAAGAAGGATACTAAGAGTGCTAAAGATGGATACTAAGAGTGCTAAAGAAGAACACTAGAGTTCTAAAGAAGGATGCTAGAGTGCTAAAGAAGGAAAGAAAAAAAAGATACTAAGAGTGCTAAAGAAGGATACTAAGAGTGCTACAGAAGGATACTAAGATTGCTAATGAAGGATACTAACAGTGCTAAAGAAGGATGCTAAGAGTGCTAAAGAAGGATACTAAGAGTGCTAAAGATGGATACTAAGAGTGCTAAAGATTGATGGTAAGAGTGCTAAAGAAGGATACTAAGAGTGCTAACGGTGGATACTAAGAGTGCTAAAGATGGATACTAAGAGTGCCAAATAAAAATGCTAGAGTGCTAAAGAAGGATGCTAAAGAAGAATACTAACAGTGCTAAAGAAGGATACTAAGGGTGCTAAAGAAGGATACTAAGGGTGCTAAAGAAGGACACTAGAGTGCTAAATATTTTGCTACAGAAGAATACTAACACTGCTAAAGAAGGACGCTAAAGAAGGATACTAAGAGTGCTAAAGAAGAATACTAAGAGTGCTAAAGAAGGATACTAGAGGTGCTAAATAAGGATAGCAGAGGTGCTAAATAAGGATAGTATAGGTGCTAAAGAAGGATACTAAGAGTGCTAAAGAAGAATACTAA
>NC_084565.2:5120000-5280000 GCF_033978685.3 Nerophis lumbriciformis | reverse complement strand
GGCAGACACAGGTGGTGCCTCCTGAGGCAGACACAGGTGGTGCCTCCTGAGGCAGACACAGGTGGTGCCTCCTGAGACAGACACAGGTAATGCCTCCTGAAGCAGACACAGGTAATGCCTCCTGAGGCAGACACAGGTGGTGCCTCCTGAGACAGACACAGGTGGTGCCTCCTGAGGCAGACACAGCTGGTGCCTCCTGAGGCAGACACAGGTAATGCCTCCTGAAGCAGACACAGGTAATGCCTCCTGAGGCAGACACAGGTGGTGCCTCCTGAGGCAGACACAGGTGGTGCCTCCTGAGGCAGACACAGGTGGTGCCTCCTGAGACAGACACAGGTGGTGCCTCCTGAGGCAGACACAGGTGGTGCCTCCTGAGGCAGACACAGGTGGTGCCTCCTGAGGCAGACACAGGTGGTGCCTACACAGCTACACACAAAGTGTATTGAGTGAGTGTGCGTGCGTGTTGCCGTGGGGAAAATGCAGGTCATGAGGCAGCAAGTACCTCTGCCTCACAGTAGGGGGCGATATATTGTCAACTTGTACTTCAATGCCTCTGCAGTACTAAATGATAAATAAATGATAAATGGGTTATACTTGTATAGCGCTTTTCTACCTTCAAGGTACTCAAAGCGCTTTGACAGTATCTCCACATTCTCCACACTCTGACTCACCACACTGGGAGACGTGATAGCAGACACATAAAAAAAATAAGAAAATGTAACTGTATTTATAACAAACATGGCATTTTTATGAGAGTAAGCCCGCGTTTGTGGGTGTTTTTGTCAGATGCAAAAATATTGTTTTGTTGCTTGGAATGAAATTCAATTAGATGAATGTGTCTGCCAATATGGAGGATGATATACTGTTTTTGCTTGGTGGTGAGCAGTGACGTGCGGTGAACTATACTGAACTATACACCAGGTGAGGCATAGATACTTTTGTAGTTTTTCTTCTTTTTTCCCCCCTAAAATTCCTATGTGCAGCTCTAATCGATGTTGATGTATATTGCATATTAGAGTAACAGGATAAAGAAGGGAGTTATTCGCTTTCATAAAAACGTTATCATAATGATATTATGATATGATAAATGGGTCCAAAAAGTTTGATAAAGTTGTTATTAAATACTTTTTGGTCCCATTTGCTTTGAACAAAAAAAATGAAGTATTGTGAGTGTATCTTACCTTAAATAAAGTATTGTGAGTGTATGTTACCTTTCTGTGTTTGTATGTGAAGCAGCAATAGCTATCCTCTATGAAAACATACTTTATACGATCACATTCATTTTGTCTTCAAGTACAGTTTAGAGAAGTATTTCATCTTGGATACAGTATATCATCCTCCGTATTGGCAGACACATTCATTTCATTCTAAGCAATAACCACCTGTGTCTGCCTCAGGAGGCACCAACTGTGTCTGCCTCAGGAGGCACCAACTGTGTCTGCCTCAGGAGGCACCACCTGTGTCCGCCTTAGGAGGCACCAACTGTGTCTGCCCACCTGTGTCTGCCTCAGGAGGCACCAACTGTGTCTGCCTCAGGAGGCACCAACTGTGTCTGCCTCAAGAGGCACCACCTGTGTCCGCCTCAGGAGGAACCACCTGTGTCTGGCCTCAGGAGGAACCACCTGTGTCTGCCTCAGGAGGCACCAACTGTGTCTGCCTCAGGAGGCACCAACTGTGTCTGCCTCAGGAGGCACCAACTGTGTCTGCCTCAGGAGGCACCACCTGTGTCCGCCTCAGGAGGAACCACCTGTGTCCGCCTCAGGAGGAACCACCTGTGTCTGGCCTCAGGAGGAACCACCTGTGTCCGCCTCAGGAGGAACCACCTGTGTCCGCCTCAGGAGAAACCACCTGTGTCTGCATCAGGAGGAACCACCTGTGTCCGCCTCAGGAGAAACCACCTGTGTCTGCATCAGGAGGAACCACCTGTGTCCGCCTCAGGAGGAAGCACCTGTGTCTGGCCTCAGCAGGAACCACCTGTGTCTACCTCAGGAGGCACCAACTGTGTCTGCCTCAGGAGGCACCAACTGTGTCCGCCTCAGGAGGAACCACCTGTGTCCGTCTCAGGAGGCACCAACTGTGTCCGCCTCAGGAGGAACCACCTGTGTCTGCCTCAGGAGGCACCACCTGTGTCCGCCTCAGGAGGAACCACCTGTGTCTGCCTCAGGAGGCACCACCTGTGTCCGCCTCAGGAGGAACCACCTCTGTCTAGCCTCAGGAGGCACCACCTGCTATCACATGTTGATACACATAAAACATTTACATAATAAAAATCAACTACAGGCTTCCCAAAAGCTGTAATAAATGAAGCATGATGAGTTGAACATATGTCAGCATGTGGCCACACTTTTAACTCTTTTTTTCCAACGATGATTGCAAACGCTTACTTACAGAAAGTCATTCATTTGACTTTGTAAGTCATAATAACGACACACTTAGTATCTCAGGTAACTAGGACTGTTTTGTTTTTACTTTACGGAAAAAATATGGGGTAAACACTGTATATGTATATGTATATGTATGTATATGTACATGTATATGTATGTTTAAGTGCATGTATATGTATGTATATGTACATGTATATGTATATGCATGTTTAAGTGCATATATTTGTATGTATATGTGTGTATATGTACATGTATATGTATGTTTAAGTACATGTATATGTATGTATATGTACATGTATATGTATATATATGTACATGTATATGTGTGTATATGTATATGTACATGTATATGTATGTTTAAGTGCATGTATATGTACACGTACATGTGTGTGTACGTATATGTGTGTATATGTATATGTATGTATATGTACATGTATATGTACATGTATATGTGTGTATATGTATATGTACATGTATATGTAAGTTTAAGTGCATGTATATGTATGTATATGTACATGTATATGTGTGTATATGTATATGTGTGTATATGTACATGTATATGTATGTTTAAGTACATGTATATGTGTGTATGTGTACATGTATATGTGTGTATATATACATGTATATGTGCGTACATGTATGTATATGTACATGTATATGTATGTTTAAGTGCATGTATATGTATGTATACGTACATGTATATGTATATGTAGATGTGTGTATATGCATATGTACATGTATATATGTGTGTATGTATATGTGTGTATATGTATATGTACATGTATATGTGTGTATATGTATATGTATATGTGTGTGTATGTATATGTACATGTATATGTGTGTATATGTATATGTAGATGTGTGTATATGCATATGTACATGTATATATGTGTGTATGTATATGTGTGTGTATGTATATGTATATGTACATGTATGTACGAAGACAAAACAGAGAAAACAACCCGAAGGCCCTCCGAGAGGCGGGATGGAAGAAGGGCCAACAAGGACGGATCACACGGTAACGAACGCAAGGATATCGGCAAAAGAGAAGATCCTAAGGAAGTGTGGGTGCGGCTGGGAGAAAACAACAACTTTAAGGGGACTTCACATCCACATGGGAAAGATGAAGTGTGGTGGTGGGAGTCTGATGCAACCTTGCACTGCCCCGGTAAGGGCAGGTCAGACAAATGGGATCCAAGGCCGGGTAGACAACCACAGTGCCAACGGGCCCAATGTTGCAGAGGTAGAGCGGGAGGAAAGCAGGGAGGAAGAAGAAAGGGATGTCGACGAGCCCCAAGAAGTGAACCCAGTAGCACCCCCAAGCGACCCAAGAATAGAGTCAAGTCAAAGAGCCAGGAACCTGAAGAACCCACTCCGAAGGAACAAGATCAAGTGGCCAAAGGCCAACGAGACCGAGGAGTGGAGAAAGTTGGACGAACATCTCAGCGGGCTGCTGCAAAATGCGCTGCGCGGGTCAGTGGTAGCCAAGTTAAACCTGTTCGCGGAAATCCTCTATGAAGAATGCAGCAACAGGTATGGCGAGGTGACCATCAGAGAGGCCACAATAAGACCAAAGAGCAGGAGGGAGAAAGAGATTGATGACTTGGTGGCAAACAGAAGGCAGCTCCGCAAGCGTTGGAGGAAGGCAGAGGAGTCTGAGAAGGAGGGCCTGAAAGCTCTCTGGGATGAGATCAGAAGACGCCTCGCTAACCTCCGGAGGGCAGAACGTATCAGAAGACGGAGAAAAAGGAAAGAGAAAGAAAGGTCAAGTTTCTTCAGGAATCCATTCCGGCATGCACGCGGGCTCCTTGAAGAGAAGACAAGTGGAACCCTGGATATCTCCAAAGAAGAACTGGAGGAGCACATCCGCACTCAGTACAGTGACCCAGCAAGGAACAACCCGCTAGGCTCCCCAGGGTATGTGCCCAGACCCTCAGAACCATCAGCCCTGTTTGATACATCACCACCCAAGCTCAGCGAGGTCAGGCAGGTGATCCAGCGGGCAAGATCTGCTTCAACACCAGGCCCGAATGGAATACCGTACAGGCTGTATAAGAACTGCCCAGGAGTGTTGAAGCTGTTATGGACCCTGATGAGAATTGCCTGGACTAAGCAGACCATACCATCCGAGTGGCAGAGGGCAGTGGCAGTTTCTATTCCCAAACAACAGAACGCTAAGACCATCAAGCAGTTCAGGAGCATAGCCCTACTAAATGTGGAGGGAAAAGTCTTCTTTTCTGTGATGGCGAGAAGAATGACTACCTACCTCACGGAGAACAGCTACATTGACACCAGCTGCCAGAAAGCCGGGGTTCCAGGTTTTCCTGGTTGCGTAGAGCATGCTTCTATGATTTGGGAACAGATCCAGACCACTAAGAAGGAGAAGAAAGATCTGCATGTCATATGGTTAGATCTAGCCAATGCCTATGGGTCAGTGCCACACCTGCTCGTAGACTATGCCATGGAATTCTTCTACATCCCAGATAACATCAGGACCATGATCAAGATCTACTTCCAGGACATGCACATGTGCTTTGCACTGAAGAAGGTGACCACTGGCTGGCAACAACTGGAGGTAGGGATCGCAATGGGATGCTCAATTTCCCCCATCCTCTTCGTGGCAGCTTTCGAGGTCATCCTGATCGGGGCCAGGCAGGTGTTGGGTGGTGTCCGGCTGCCCGCAGGCCAGAGGCTCCCGCCCCTAAGGAGCTATATGGACGACATCACCTGCCTGCTACGAACCGCCCCATGCACATCCAGGCTACTTAAGAGGCTGGATGAGCTGATCACCTGGGCCAGGATGAAGTTCAAGCCTCAGAAGTCAAGGAGCCTCTCAATGCGAAAGGGGAAGAGGAACGACAGAGTCACCTTCACCATCAGCGGAGAAGACATCCCACGCATCGTGGATCAGCCCATCCGAAGCCTGGGAAGACTATATACACCTGATCTCTCAGACAAGGACATGGGAAAAATCATCCTCCAGCAGCTTTCGGAGGGCCTGTCCAAGATCGATGCAGGCCAGCTACCTGGGAAGTACAAGGTGTGGTGTTACCACTTCACCCTGTACCCAAGGATGATGTGGCCTCTGAAGCTGTGTGAAGTCACGTCATCAGCCGTAAGCCGGATGGAAGCAAAAGCCAACTCTTTCATCCGAAAATGGCTTGGCCTGCCACGGTGCTTCTCAGCTGCTGGCCTGTATGGATGGAACTCACTCCAGCTACCCCTGAAATCTATCACCCTGGGCTACAGGCAGGAGAAGGCAAGACTGGTGATGGAGCTAAGGGACTCCTCCGACAGGGCGGTGGCGGATGCAAAGGCCAGAGTCGAGACTGGAAGGAAGTGGAGGGCAAAGGAGGAAGTCCAGAAGGCGATGGGGAGACTGCAACATCAAGAAGTCGTGGGCATGGTCCAGACAGGCCGGGCAGGCCTTGGATGGAGTGATCCACCCATCCTATGGTCCAAGGCAGGCAGGAAAGAGAGGAAGGACCTTGTTGTTGCTGAGGTCACCAGGATTGAACAGGAGGAGCTCAGAGTAAGGTCTGTGGCACAGGGGCAGCAGGGGAGGTGGACAACTTGGGAGGGTGTCTTGAACCGAGCAATCAGCTGGGCAGATTTCTGGAAACTGCCACAGGCTCGGCTCAGTTTCCTCATCAGGGCAACATATGACACCCTCCCGAGCCCAAAAAACCTCCACCAATGGCTTGGCACAGAGCAATCCTGCGACCTCTGCGGGACCATCAATGCCTCACTCCAGCACGTTCTGTCAGGTTGCAAAATGGCGCTGACACAGGGTCGGCTCAGATGGCGGCACGACCAAGTGCTCAGCAAGCTGGCAGAGGTGCTGGAGAAAAGTCGGCAGGAGGCAAACAAACAGAGTCCAGCAGAAAGCCAATGCAGGATCCACTTCCTGAGGCAGGGGGAACCTGCGACACATTCCAGCAAGAGAACACCCGCCAAGCTATTAACACCAGGGGCGGCGTGGAAGATGGAAGTGGACCTGGGCAGGCAGCTCCAGTTCCCACAGGAGATATGCAGCACCACCTTAAGACCAGATGTTGTGCTGTGGTCTGCAGCTCTGAAGTCAGTAGTACTGATTGAGCTGACAGTGCCATGGGAGGAGGGACTGGAAGCTGCCTACGAGAGAAAGAAGGCAAAGTATGCAGACCTGGTCGCGGACTGCAGAGAAAGTGGATGGAGGGTGAGACTGTATCCGGTGGAGGTGGGAGCCAGAGGCTTTGTGGGCAGATCAACATCACGTCTGCTCAAGGACCTGGGACTACGTGGAGCCACCCTGAGCAGATCCACCAAGGAGCTCTCAGAAGTAGCAGAAAAAGCTAGCCACTGGCTCTGGCTCAAACGACGCGACAAGGCTTGGGGAGCAGTATCCAAGTAGGTTTTGCTGCAGGGGGTGTCAGGGAGACGTCCCTGTTCACTGCCCCGCCACCGGGAGATGTTCTGGGCTAAGGGGCGAAACATCAATGAGAGGTGGTCCCCAGCTGAAGACCCTGCAGCAAAACCTTTTCTGGTATGCGGTCAGGTTTAGGCCTGCCTCAGGGAAGAGGACGTCCCTGCCATGCACAGTCCACCACAGGCACCGGTGGAGGTGCGACAGGCCTAAGGCCCAGCGGCAAGACCACCTTGCTGTAATTAAAATGTGTGTATATGTATATGTATATGTGTGTGTATGTATGTATATGTACATGTATATGTGTGTATATGTACATGTATATGTGTGTGTATGTATATGTACATGTATATGTGTGTATATGTACATGTATATGTGTGTGTATGTATATGTACATGTATATGTGTGTATATGTATATGTACATGTATATGTGTGTATATGTATATGCAGAGGTGGGTAGTAACGCGCTACATTTACTCCGTTACATCTACTTGAGTAACTTTTGGGATAAATTGTACTTCTAAGAGTAGTTTTAATGCAACATACTTTTACTTTTACTTGAGTATATTTATAGAGAAGAAACGCTACTTTTACTCCGCTACTTTTATCTACATTCAGCTCGCTACTCGCTACTAATTTTTATCGATCTGTTAATGCACGCTTTGTTTGTTTTGGTCCGTCATAGTGCCTGCCTTTCAACAAATACAGTCACTGGTGACGTTCACTCCGTTCCACCAATCAGATGCAGTCACTGGTGACGTTGGACCAATCAAACAGAGCCAGGCGGTCACATGACCTGACTTAAACAAGTTGAAAAACGTATTCGAGTGTTACCATTTAGTGGTCAATTGTACGGAATATATACTGTACTGTGCAATCTACTAATAAAAGTTTCAATCAATCAATCAAAAGTGTGAAGGAAAAAAGACCCTTTTTTTATTTCAACCGTACATCTCGTCAAAAGCCTAAAGACTGACTGCACAGTTCCTGTCTTCACAATAAAAGTGCCGCTCCATCGCGCCTGCGCTTTCAAAACAAGAGTCTCCGAAAGCCAGCGCAAACAAGCTAGCAAGCTACGGAGTTTGCCGCCAATGTATTTCTTGTAAAGTGTATAAAAACGAACATGGAATCTGGACGAATAAGAAGCCAAAAACCAACCACTTTCATGTGGTATTAGACAGAAAGGAGGAACTTTTTTTTCTCCTCCATTTGAAAACGTGGACGCTATCATCACTACTGTCTGATTCCAATCAATGCAAGTCATCAGAATCAGGTAATACACCAACTTATATTCTTGTCTTCATGAAAGAAAGGAATCTATATGTGTTAAACATGCATGTATATTCATTAAAACACCATTAACATGTAAACAAAAACGGCAAAATAAATAAATATAAATTATATACTGTATATATCAATGTATGTATATATATATATATATATATATATATATATATATATATATATATATGTGTGTATATATATATATGTGTGTGTGTGTATATATATATATACCGTATATATATTTATGTATATATATATATATATATATATATATATATATATATATATATATATATATATATATATATATATATATGTGTGTGTGTGTGTGTGTGTGTATATGTTACTCATCAGTTACTCAGTACTTGAGTAGTTTTTTCACAACATACTTTTTACTTTTACTCAAGTAAATATTTGGGTGAATACTCCTTACTTTTACTTGAGTAATAAATCTCTAAAGTAACAGTACTCTTACTTGAGTACAATTTCTGGCTACTCTACCCACCTCTGTGTATATGTATATGTGTGTATATGTACATGTATATGTGTGTATATGTATATGTGTGTATATGTATATGTATGTGTGTATATGTACATGTATATGTGTGTATATGTATATGTGTGTATATGTATATGTACATGTATATGTGTGTATATGTATATGTATATGTGTGTGTATGTATGTATATGTACATGTATATGTGTGTGTATATGTATATGTGTGTATGTATGTATATGTACATGTATATGTGTGTATATGTACATGTATATGTGTGTGTATGTATATGTACATGTATATGTGTGTATATGTATATGTATATGTGTGTATATGTACATGTATATGTGTGTATATGTATATGTATATGTGTGTATATGTACATGTATATGTGTGTATATGTATATGTGTGTATATGTATATGTATATGTGTGTATATGTACATGTATATGTGTGTATATGTATATGTGTGTATATGTATATGTACATGTATATGTGTGTATATGTATATGTGTGTATATGTACATGTATATGTGTGTATATGTACATGTACAGTATATGTGTGTACATGTATATGTGTGTGTGTGTGTGTATATGTTACTCATCAGTTACTCAGTACTTGAGTAGTTTTTTCACAACATACTTTTTACTTTTACTCAAGTAAATATTTGGGTGACTACTCCTTACTTTTACTTGAGTAATAAATCTCTAAAGTAACAGTACTCTTACTTGAGTACAATTTCTGGCTACTCTACCCACCTCTGTGTATATGTATATGTGTGTATATGTACATGTATATGTGTGTATATGTATATGTATATGTGTGTATATGTATATGTATATGTGTGTATATGTATATGTATGTGTGTATATGTACATGTATATGTGTGTATATGTATATGTGTGTATATGTATATGTACATGTATATGTGTGTATATGTATATGTATATGTGTGTGTATGTATGTATATGTACATGTATATGTGTGTGTATATGTATATGTGTGTATGTATGTATATGTACATGTATATGTGTGTATATGTACATGTATATGTGTGTGTATGTATATGTACATGTATATGTGTGTATATGTATATGTATATGTGTGTATATGTACATGTATATGTGTGTATATGCATATGTATATGTATATGTGTGTATATGTACATGTATATGTGTGTATATGTATATGTGTGTATATGTATATGTATATGTGTGTATATGTACATGTATATGTGTGTATATGTATATGTACATGTATATGTGTGTATATGTATATGTATATGTGTGTATATGTACATGTATATGTGTGTATATGTACATGTACTGTATATGTGTGTGTGTGTGTGTGTGTGTGTATATGTTACTCATCAGTTACTCAGTACTTGAGTAGTTTTTTCACAACATACTTTTTACTTTTACTCAAGTAAATATTTGGGTGACTACTCCTTACTTTTACTTGAGTAATAAATCTCTAAAGTAACAGTACTCTTACTTGAGTACAATTTCTGGCTACTCTACCCACCTCTGTGTATATGTATATGTGTGTATATGTACATGTATATGTGTGTATATGTATATGTATATGTGTGTATATGTACATGTATATGTGTGTATATGTATATGTATATGTGTGTATATGTATATGTATGTGTGTATATGTACATGTATATGTGTGTATATGTATATGTGTGTATATGTATATGTATATGTGTGTATATGTATATGTATATGTGTGTGTATGTATGTATATGTACATGTATGTATATGTATATGTGTGTATGTATGTATATGTATATGTATATGTGTGTATATGTATATGTGTGTATATGTACATGTATATGTGTGTATATATATATGTGTGTGTATATGTATATGTGTGTATATGTACATGTATATGTGTGTATATGTACATGTACAGTATATGTGTGTGTGTGTGTGTATATGTACATGTTTGTAGATCAGTGTAGTGTCTCACCGATGTCCAGCGTGCACCTTTCTTTCCTTTCCTGCGTGCAACAAGTGTAGATGGGTAGATGGACATGGGTGGTAGAGCAGAGATGGAGATGGTGACACGGCGCTCCCTGCTGCACGATGGTCTGCTCTGATGGTCTGTAACAACAACAACAACAACTACACATGAGGACATATTCACACATCTTTTATGACGTTTTAGCATGATGTTAAAATGTAATGTTAGCATGTAGCTCATATAGCTATTCTAGTGTTGCTAATGTGTGTGTCCTCCTGTCCCACTCCTTAATGTTACATGGTTACATTGGACAAGTACACAGTTATTGTGTATATGTCAAAAGTACACAATAGTATACAATAGTACTTCTTACTAACCAGCAAATGTAGTGAAATGTCCTTTTATTATAATAGTACTATTAAGGCTGTAATGACAGACTTACAGCCACCAGGGGGCAGAGTGACATCAGTAAAGTCCCACAGCTGACAACTTTAGCATGTTATTATAATCATGTTAATACATTTATATTATTATAATTATGTTATTATAATCATGTTAATACATTTATATTATTATAATTATGTTATTATAATCATGTTAATACATTTATATTATTATAATTATAATCATATTAATGCATTTATATTATTATAATTATGTTATTATAATAATGTTAATACATTTATATTATTATAATCATGTTAATACATTTATATTATTATAATTATGTTATTATAATCATGTTAATACATTTATATTATTATAATTATAATCATATTAATGCATTTATATTATTATAATTATGTTATTATAATAATGTTAATACATTTATATTATTATAATCATGTTAATACATTTATATTATTATAATTATGTTATTATAATCATGTTAATAATTTATATTATTACAATTATTTTATTATAATCATATTAATACATTTATATTATTATAATTATTTTATTATAATCATGTTAATACATTTATATTATTATAATTATGTTATTATAATCATATTAATACATTTATATTATTATAATTATTTTATTATGATCATGTTATTATACTCATGTTATTGTAATCATGTTAATACAGATGTGTGTGCCATGAGAAAGTTGTTATGATGTGTGTGCCATTAGAAAGTTGTTATGTGTGCCATGAGAAAGCTGTTATGTTGTGTGTGCCATGAGAAAGTTGTTATGATGTGTGTGCCATGAGAAAGTTGTTATGATGTGTGTGCCATGAGAAAGTTTTTATGTGTGTGCCATGAGAAAGTTGTAATGATGTGTGTGACATGAGAAAGTTGTTATGATGTGTGTGCCATTGGAAAGTTGCAATGTTGTGTGTGCCATGAGAAATGTATGTTTGTGCCATGAGAAAGTTGTTCTGATGTGTGTGCCAAGAGAAACCTCTTAGGATGTGTGTGCCATGAGAAAGTTATTATGATGTGTGTGCCATGAGAAACCTCTTAGGATGTGTGTGCCATGAGAAAGTTGTTATGTGTGTCCCATGAGAAAGTTGTAATGATGTGTGTGCCATGAGAAAGTTGTAATGTTGTGTGCCATGTGAAAAATATGTTTGTCTGCCATGAGAAAGTTGTAATGTTGTGTGTGCCATGAAAAAGTTCTTATGTTGTGTGTGCCATGAGAAAGTTGTTATGATGTGTGTGACATGAGAAAGTTGTTATGATGTGTGTGCCATGAGAAAGTTGTTATGTGTGTGACATGAGAAAGCTGTTATGATGTGTGTGCCATGAGAAAGTTGTTATGATGTGTGTGCCATTGGAAAGTTGCAAAGTTGTGCGTGCCATGAGAAATTTATGTGTGTGCCATGAGAAAGTTGTTATGTGTGTGCCATGAGAAAGTTGTTATGTGTGTGTGACATAAGAAAGCTGTTATGATGTGTGTGCCATGAGAAAGCTGTTGTGATGTGTGTGACATGAGAAAGTTGTTATGTGTGTGACATGAGAAAGCTGTTCTGATGTGTGTGCCATGAGAAAGTGGTTATGCGTTTGTGCCATGAGAAAGTTGTAATGATATGTGTGTGCCATGAAAAAGTTGTTATGATGTGTGTGCCATGAGAAAGTTGTAATGATGTGTGTGCCATGAGAAAGTTGCAAAGTTGTGTGTGCCATGAGAAAGTTGTTATGTGTGTGCCATGAAAAAGTTGTTATGATGTGTGTGCCATGAGAACGTTGTAATGATGTGTGTGCCATGAGAAAGTTGTTATGTGTGTGTGCCATGAGAAACCTCTTATTATGTGTGTGCCATGAGAAAGTTGTTATGATGTGTGTGCCATGAGAAACCTCTTATGATGTGTGTGCCCTGAGAAAGTTGTTATGTGTGTGCCATGAGAAAGTTGTAATGTTGTGTGCCATGTGAAAAATATGTTTGTCTGCCATGAGAAAGTTGTAATGTTGTGTGTGCCATGAGAAAGTTCTTCTGTTGTGTGTGCCATGAGGAAGTTGTTATGGTGTGTGTGTGCCATGAGAAAGTTGTTATGATGTGTGTGCCATGAGAAAGTTATGATCCGTGTAACATGAGAAAGTTATGTGTGTGACATGAGAAAGTTGAAATTATGTGTGCCATGAGAAAATTGTTATGTGTGTGCCATGAGAAAGTTGTTATGATGTGTGTGCCATGAGAAAGTTGTAATGATGTGTGCGCCATGAGAAAGTTGTTATGATGTGTGTGCCATGAGAAAGTTGTTATGATGTGTGTGCCATGAGAAAGTTGTAATGATGTGTGCGCCATGAGAAAGTTGTTATGATGTGTGTGCCATGAGAAAGTTGTTATGATGTGTGTGCCATGAGAAAGTTGTTATGTGTGTGACATGAGAAAGCTGTTATGATGTGTGTGCCATGAGAAAGTTGTTATGATGTGTGTGACATGAGAAAGCTGTAATGATGTGTGTGCCATGAGAAAGCTGTAATGCTGTGTGTGCCATGAGAAAGCTGGATGGTGTGGGACCTTGGTGCAGGTGTGCCAGGCGGTGCAGGTCTTGCACACAAGCAGGTCGGGTGGAGGATCTCAACAAGTTCCTCTGCTTGTGCCAAGGAGCTCTGTAGTGACACGTCAGCTTGCTCTCCACGTCCAGGTTGGACACAGCTGTAAGGAGACAACAATTAGTACTCTTAGACCACAACAGCTGTAAGGAGACAACAATTAGTACTCTTAGACCACAACAGCTGTAAGGAGACAACAATTAGTACTCTTAGACCACAACAGCTGTAAGGAGACAACAATTAGTACTCTTATACCACAACAGCTGTAAGGAGACAACAATTAGTACTCTTAGACCACAACAGCTGTAAGGAGACGACAATTAGTACTCTTAGACCACAACAGCTGTAAGGAGACGACAATTAGTACTCTTAGACCACAACAGCTGTAAGGAGACGACAATTAGTACTCTTAGACCACAACAGCTGTAAGGAGACAACAATTAGTACTCCTAGACCACAACAGCTGTAAGGAGACAACAATTAGTACTCTTAGACCACAACAACTGTAAGGAGACAACAATTAGTACTCTTAGACCACAACAGCTGTAAGGAGACAACAATTAGTACTCTTAGACCACAACAGCTGTAAGGAGACAACAATTAGTACTCTTAGACCACAACAGCTGTAAGGAGACAACAATTAGTACTCTTGGACCACAACAGCTGTAAGGAGACAACAATTAGTACTCTTGGACCACAACAGCTGTAAGGAGACAACAATTAGTACTCTTGGACCACAACAGCTGTAAGGAGACAACAATTAGTACTCTTAGACCACAACAGCTGTAAGGAGACGACAATTAGTACTCTTAGACCACAACAGCTGTAAGGAGACGACAATTAGTACTCTTAGACCACAACAGCTGTAAGGAGACGACAATTAGTACTCTTAGACCACAACAGCTGTAAGGAGACGACAATTAGTACTCTTAGACCACAACAGCTGTAAGGAGACGACAATTAGTACTCTTAGACCACAACAGCTGTAAGGAGACGACAATTAGTACTCTTAGACCACAACAGCTGTAAGGAGACAACAATTAGTACTCCTAGACCACAACAGCTGTAAGGAGACAACAATTAGTACTCTTAGACCACAACAACTGTAAGGAGACAACAATTAGTACTCTTAGACCACAACAGCTGTAAGGAGACAACAATTAGTACTCTTAGACCACAACAGCTGTAAGGAGACAACAATTAGTACTCTTAGACCACAACAGCTGTAAGGAGACAACAATTAGTACTCTTAGACCACAACAGCTGTAAGGAGACGACAATTAGTACTCTTAGACCACAACAGCTGTAAGGAGACGACAATTAGTACTCTTAGACCACAACAGCTGTAAGGAGACGACAATTAGTACTCTTAGACCACAACAGCTGTAAGGAGACGACAATTAGTACTCTTAGACCACAACAGCTGTAAGGAGACGACAATTAGTACTCCTAGACCACAACAGCTGTAAGGAGACAACAATTAGTACTCTTAGACCACAACAGCTGTAAGGAGACAACAATTAGTACTCTTAGACCACAACAGCTGTAAGGAGACAACAATTAGTACTCTTAGACCACAACAGCTGTAAGGAGACAACAATTAGTACTCTTAGACCACAACAGCTGTAAGGAGACAACAATTAGTACTCTTAGACCACAACAGCTGTAAGGAGACAACAATTAGTACTCTTAGACCACAACAGCTGTAAGGAGACAACAATTAGTACTCTTAGACCACAACAGCTGTAAGGAGACGACAATTAGTACTCTTAGACCACAACAGCTGTAAGGAGACGACAATTAGTACTCTTAGACCACAACAGCTGTAAGGAGACGACAATTAGTACTCTTAGACCACAACAGCTGTAAGGAGACGACAATTAGTACTCTTAGACCACAACAGCTGTAAGGAGACAACAATTAGTACTCTTAGACCACAACAGCTGTAAGGAGACAACAATTAGTACTCTTAGACCACAACAGCTGTAAGGAGACAACAATTAGTACTCTTAGACCACAACAGCTGTAAGGAGACAACAATTAGTACTCTTATACCACAACAGCTGTAAGGAGACAACAATTAGTACTCTTAGACCACAACAGCTGTAAGGAGACGACAATTAGTACTCTTAGACCACAACAGCTGTAAGGAGACGACAATTAGTACTCTTAGACCACAACAGCTGTAAGGAGACGACAATTAGTACTCTTAGACCACAACAGCTGTAAGGAGACGACAATTAGTACTCCTAGACCACAACAGCTGTAAGGAGACAACAATTAGTACTCTTAGACCACAACAGCTGTAAGGAGACAACAATTAGTACTCTTAGACCACAACAGCTGTAAGGAGACAACAATTAGTACTCTTAGACCACAACAGCTGTAAGGAGACAACAATTAGTACTCTTAGACCACAACAGCTGTAAGGAGACAACAATTAGTACTCTTGGACCACAACAGCTGTAAGGAGACAACAATTAGTACTCTTAGACCACAACAGCTGTAAGGAGACAACAATTAGTACTCTTGGACCACAACAGCTGTAAGGAGACAACAATTAGTACTCTTAGACCACAACAGCTGTAAGGAGACAACAATTAGTACTCTTAGACCACAACAGCTGTAAGGAGACGACAATTAGTACTCTTAGACCACAACAGCTGTAAGGAGACGACAATTAGTACTCTTAGACCACAACAGCTGTAAGGAGACGACAATTAGTACTCTTAGACCACAACAGCTGTAAGGAGACGACAATTAGTACTCTTAGACCACAACAGCTGTAAGGAGACGACAATTAGTACTCTTAGACCACAACAGCTGTAAGGAGACAACAATTAGTACTCCTAGACCACAACAGCTGTAAGGAGACAACAATTAGTACTCTTAGACCACAACAACTGTAAGGAGACAACAATTAGTACTCTTAGACCACAACAGCTGTAAGGAGACAACAATTAGTACTCTTAGACCACAACAGCTGTAAGGAGACAACAATTAGTACTCTTAGACCACAACAGCTGTAAGGAGACAACAATTAGTACTCTTAGACCACAACAGCTGTAAGGAGACAACAATTAGTACTCTTAGACCACAACAGCTGTAAGGAGACGACAATTAGTACTCTTAGACCACAACAGCTGTAAGGAGACGACAATTAGTACTCTTAGACCACAACAGCTGTAAGGAGACGACAATTAGTACTCTTAGACCACAACAGCTGTAAGGAGACGACAATTAGTACTCCTAGACCACAACAGCTGTAAGGAGACAACAATTAGTACTCTTAGACCACAACAGCTGTAAGGAGACAACAATTAGTACTCTTAGACCACAACAGCTGTAAGGAGACAACAATTAGTACTCTTAGACCACAACAGCTGTAAGGAGACAACAATTAGTACTCTTAGACCACAACAGCTGTAAGGAGACAACAATTAGTACTCTTAGACCACAACAGCTGTAAGGAGACAACAATTAGTACTCTTAGACCACAACAGCTGTAAGGAGACGACAATTAGTACTCTTAGACCACAACAGCTGTAAGGAGACGACAATTAGTACTCTTAGACCACAACAGCTGTAAGGAGACGACAATTAGTACTCTTAGACCACAACAGCTGTAAGGAGACGACAATTAGTACTCTTAGACCACAACAGCTGTAAGGAGACGACAATTAGTACTCTTAGACCACAACAGCTGTAAGGAGACAACAATTAGTACTCCTAGACCACAACAGCTGTAAGGAGACAACAATTAGTACTCTTAGACCACAACAGCTGTAAGGAGACAACAATTAGTACTCTTAGACCACAACAGCTGTAAGGAGACAACAATTAGTACTCTTAGACCACAACAGCTGTAAGGAGACAACAATTAGTACTCTTAGACCACAACAGCTGTAAGGAGACAACAATTAGTACTCTGAGACCACAACAGCTGTAAGGAGACAACAGTTGGTACTCTGAGACCACAACAGCTGTAAGGAGACAACAACTAGTACTCTTAGACCACAACAGCTGTAAGGAGACAACAATTAGTACTCTGAAACCACAACAGCTGTAAGGAGACAACAATTAGTACTCCGAGACCACAACAGCTGTAAGGAGACAACAATTAGTACTCTTAGACCACAACAGCTGTAAGGAGACAACAATTAGTACTCTTAGACCACAACAGCTGTAAGGAGACGACAATTAGTACTCTTAGACCACAACAGCTGTAAGGAGACGACAATTAGTACTCCTAGACCACAACAGCTGTAAGGAGACAACAATTAGTACTCCTAGACCACAACAGCTGTAAGGAGACAACAATTAGTACTCTTAGACCACAACAGCTGTAAGGAGACAACAATTAGTACTCTTAGACCACAACAGCTGTAAGGAGACAACAATTAGTACTCTTAGACCACAACAGCTGTAAGGAGACAACAATTAGTACTCTTAGACCACAACAGCTGTAAGGAGACAACAATTAGTACTCCTAGACCACAACAGCTGTAAGGAGACAACAATTAGTACTCCTAGACCACAACAGCTGTAAGGAGACAACAATTAGTACTCTTAGACCACAACAGCTGTAAGGAGACAACAATTAGTACTCTTAGACCACAACAGCTGTAAGGAGACAACAATTAGTACTCTTAGACCACAACAGCTGTAAGGAGACAACAATTAGTACTCTTAGACCACAGTCATGTCCACAAAGTCTGACTAGGACATCATTTAGGACTTTAAATATTTCACCTTATCTTGATTATTAATTGATCATTGTTAAATGAATGTTTTCCTGCTCACACATGCTGTGTTTACTACTCTGTCCACTAGATGGCACTGCCCCTCTACTAGTTATGCACACACACACACACACACACACACACACACACACACACACACACACACACACACACACACACACACACACACACACACACACACACACACACACACACACACACACACACACACACAGATTTGGGTCATGCTGATTATGCAAATGAGATGATGAGGTCCTCTAACTACAAATCATATTTGTGGTAAACATAATATTTATGTAGTATTTTCAATATTTATGTAGTATTTTATTCACATACACATATCCAATATCTGCATTACAAGAAGACTACGCACCTTTTTACAGTAATATGATTATTAATAATGATTATACACATTAATAATAATAATAATTATGCACATGAACTGTAATATGATTATAATAATAATTATAAACATGAACTGTAATACTATTAATAAAAATGATTATACACACTAATGATAATAATTATTATGCACATGGATTGTTATATGATTATTAATAATAATTATAAACATAAACTGTAATATGATTATTAATAATGATTATACACATTAATAATAACAATTATTATGCACATGAACTGTAATATGATTACTAATAATGATTATACACATTTTAATAATCATTATTATTATGCACATGAACTGTAATATGATCATTAATAATGATTATACACATTAATAATAACAATTATTATGCACATGAACTGTAATTTGATTACTAATAATGATTATACACATTTTAATAATAATTATTATTATGCACATGAACTGTAATATGATCATTAATAATAATTATAAAAATTAACTGTAATATGATTAATAATTATTATTATTACACACATTAATAATAATAATAATTACGCACATGAACTGTAATATGATTATTAATAATTATGCACATTAATAATAATTATATACATGAACTGTAATACGATTATTAATAATAATTATACACATGAACTTTAATATGATTATTAATAATAATTATGCACATGTATTGTAACATAATTATTCATAACAATTATGCACATGAACTGTAACATGATTATTAATAATAAGTATACACATGAACTGTAATATGATTAATAATAATGATTATAGACATGAACTGTAATATGATTATTAATAATAATTATACACATGAACTGTAACATGATTATTAATAATGATTATACACATGAACTGTAATAATATTATTAATAATAATAATACACATGTACTGTAATATGATTAATAATAATGATTATACATATGAACTGTAATATGATTGTTAATAATAATTATACACATGAACTGTAACATGATTATTAATAATGATTATACACATGAACTGTAATAATATTATTAATAATAATAATACACATGTACTGTAATATGATTAATAATAATGATTATACATATGAACTGTAATATGATTGTTAATAATAATTATACACATGAACTGTAACATGATTATTAATAATGATTATACACATGAACTGTAACATGATTATTAATAATGATTGTGCACATGAACTGTAATAAGATTATTATTAATGATTATACACATGAACTGTAATATGAATATTAATGATTATACACATGAACTGTAATAAGATTATTAATAATGATATTGGCCCTGTGATGAGGTGGCGACTTGTCCAGGGTGTACCCCGCCTTCCGCCCGATTGTAGCTGAGATAGGCTCCAGCGCCCCCCGCGACCCCGAAAGGAATAAGCGGTAGAAAATGGATGGATGGATGGATTATACACATGATTTGTAATAAGATTATTAATAATAATTATAAACATGAACTATAATCACATTCCCACCCTACTGAGGACCAGCTGGTGTGACCCCGCCCTATTTTCATGTCCACTAATCCTGAGGCGTGTTGATGACATCATCATCCATCAAGGAACTTCTGGCAGCCCTGCAGGCCACAATCATGCTTCTCCCTTGTAATTTGTCCAGACAGGAGCTAAGCCCCGCCCCCTGCCACGCCCACAAGCCAGCCTGGGAACACAGGCATGTGTCAGTCATGAGTGATGAGGATATGTTTGTTGTCCATGTTTGCTGCTCACAACACTTCAGTCAATGTTCTAGCAAGCACACTGGAGAACATTGGACCTACCATCTATTCTAGAACATCTGCTCACACCCCTCCCCCGACCTTATGACCCACTCATCTGTTTATGGTCCAAACCAGGACCAGCACAGCATTCCAACAACCTGAGGAACAAATGTCCTGTTAGCATGTAGCTCACATAGGCCCCAGCAGACCACCAGCATACATCCCACAGGGCATCTGATAAGATCAGTGCAATAAAGACTGCATCATAAACTTCTCCTCACTGGGAGAATGTGTGACAAGTGTTCATCATGGACTTAAGTACTTCCTGCTTCCCCTCGGAATGTCAGCTGACATCACGGTGGTATCACGTAATCTCAGGTGGTATCAGATATTATTATCAGGTAGTATAATGTGATATCAAGTAAAGTTAAAGTACCAATGATTGTCAAACACACACTAGGTGTGGTGACATTATTCTCTGCATTTGACCCATCACCCTTCTTCCACCTCCTGGGAGGTGAGGGGAGCAGCGAGCAGCAGCGGTGGCCGCGCTCGGGAATCATTTTGGTGATTTTAACCCCCAATTCCAACTCTTGATGCTGAGTGCCAAGCAGGGTCCCATTTCTTCCACGTAGTTTGATGTAGTATCAGCTAGCATCAGTTGATATCAGGTAATATTATTAAGTGATAATATGTAGTATCAGGGGACATCAGATATTATTAGGTGATATCAGGTAGTATCAGGTGACATCAGTTCGTAGTATTAGGTAATATCAGGTAGTAGTATCAGGTAACATCAGGTAGTAGTATCAGGTGATATCAGGTAGTATCATCAGACAGTAGTATCAAGTGATATCAAGTAGTACCATCAGACTGTAGTATCAGGTGATATCAGGTAGTAGTATCAGGTAATATCAGGTAGTAGCATCAGGTGATATCAGGTTATATCAGACATTATTAGGTGATATCGGGTAGTGTCAGGTGACATCAGGTAGTAGTATTAGGTAATACCAGGTAGTAGTATCAGGTGATATCAGGTGCTATCGGGTTGTATCAGATATTATTAGGTGATATCGGGTAGTATCAGGTGACATCAGTTCGTAGTATTAGGTAATATCAGGTAGTAGTATCAGGTAATATCAGGTAGTAGTATCAGGTGATATCAGGTAGTATCATCAGACAGTAGTATCAAGTGATATCAAGTAGTACCATCAGACTGTAGTATCAGGTGATATCAGGTAGTAGTATCAGGTAATATCAGGTAGTAGCATCAGGTGATATCAGGTTATATCAGACATTATTAGGTGATATCGGGTAGTGTCAGGTGACATCAGGTAGTAGTATTAGGTAATACCAGGTAGTAGTATCAGGTGATATCAGGTGCTATCGGGTTGTATCAGATATTATTAGGTGATATCGGGTAGTGTCAGGTGACATCAGTTCGTAGTATTAGGTAATATCAGGTAGTAGTATCAGGTAATATCAGGTAGTAGTATCAGGTGATATCAGGTAGTATCATCAGACAGTAGTATCAAGTGATATCAAGTAGTACCATCAGACTGTAGTATCAGGTGATATCAGGCAGTAGTATTAGGTGATATCAGGTAGTAGTATCAAGTAATATCAGGTAGTAGCATCAGGTGATATCAGGTGCTATCGGGTTATATCAGATATTATTAGGTGATATCAGGTAGTGTCAGGTGACATCAGGTAGTAGTATCAGGTGGCATCAGGTAGTAGTATCAGGTAATATCAGGTAGTATCATCAGACAGTAGTATCAAGTGATATCAAGTAGTACCATCAGATTGTAGTATCAGGTGATATCAGGCAGTAGTATCAGGTGATATCAGGTAGTAGTATCCGGTAATATCAGGTAGTAGTATCAGGTGATATCAGGTGCTATCGGGTAGTACCATCAGACAATAGTATCAGGTGATATCAGACAGTAGTATGAGGTGATATCAGGTAATACCATCAGACAATAGTATCAGGTGATATCAGACAGTAGTATCAGGTGATATCAGGTAATACCATCATACAATAGTATCAGGTGATATCAGACAGTATTATCAGGTGATATCAGAGAGTACATCAGACAATAGTATCAGGTGATATCAGGTAGTAGTATCAGGTGATATCAGACAGTAGAATCTGGTAGTACATCAGACAGTAGTATCAGGTAGTACATCAGACAGTAGTATCAGATGATATCAGACAGTAGTATCAGGTGATATCAGACAGTAGTATCAGGTGATATCAGGTAGTTGTATCAGGTGATATCAGACAGTAGTATCAGGTGATATCAGACAGCAGTATTAGGTGATATCAGACAGTAGTATCAGGTGATATCAGACAGTAGTATCAGGTGATATCAGGTAATACCATCAGACAATAGTATCAGGTGATATCAGACAGTAGTATCAGGTGATATCAGGTAGTACATCAGACAATAGTATCAGGTGATATCAGACAGTAGTATCAGGTGATATCAGGTAGTAGTATCATGTGATATCAGACAGTAGTATCAGGTGATATCAGACAGCAGTATCAGGTAGTACATCAGACAGTAGTATCAGGTGATATCAGGCAGTAGTATCAGGTGATATCAGACAGTAGTATCAGGTAGTGCATCAGACAGTAGTATCATGTGATATCAGACAGTAGTATCAGGTGATATCAGACAGTAGTATCAGGTACTACATCAGACAGTAGTATCAGGTGATATCAGGTAGTAGTATCATGTGAAATCAGACAGTAGTATTAGGTGATATCAGACAGTAGTATCAGGTGATATCAGGTAGTATGTAACCGTGGAGTTAGCAGAAAGTAGAGTTCTTTGATGTCTGTGTAGCCACGCCCACTTCCAGCAGCTTCACCTGCACTTTGATGTGGGACAGGAAGTGGGCGGCATGACCTCATGCACAGCTGCATGCTGGGAAGTGGGCGATGGTAAGAAGGGGGCGGGGCTGTAATGATGCACTTCCTGACATTTCTTGATCTTTCATCTGATGACACAACTACAACTACAAGACCAAGGTGGCGCCCCCTGTGGCCGACATGGAACATGTTAGCATGTGGCTCAGGTGGCTATGATCATGTCATAATGTTGCTGACCTCACATGATGTCAAAATATAATGTTAGCATGTAAGTTATATTTATGCTTAAGGTCAATAGTTGTGGTTAATGATGATTTCTCCTCCAAGGTGAGGTGTTTAGTGGACATGAGGTCATCAAAACAGCAGTTTAGTTTCATAGAAGTGAGTCAGTGTGAAGGATAAAAGACTTTAGTGAGGACAAAGTAAAGTCTTTGTTAGCATACACCTTATAATACATCCTCTATTTTAGCATGATTGTAAGATATCATCACAGTCACTGTATCGTAGTATCATAGTCACAACTGCATCATAGTCACAACTGTATCATAGTCACAACTGTATCATAATCACAACTGTATCATAGAATCATAATCACAACTATATCATAATCACAACTGTATCATAGTATCATAATCACAACTGTATCAAAGTATCATAATTACAACTGTATCATATTATCATAACGACTGTATCATAATCACAACTGTATCATACTATCATAATCACAACTGTATCATAGTATCATAATCACAATTGTATCACAACATCCTAACAACTGTATCATAATCACAACTGTATCATAATCAAAACTGTATCATAGTATCATAATTACAACTGTATCATATTATCATGATCACAAATGTATAATATTATCATAATCACAACTGTATCATAGTCACGACTGTATCATAATAACAACTGTATCTTATTATCATAACGGTATCATAGTATCATAATCACAACTGTATCATAGTATCATAATCACAACTGTATTATAATCACAACTGTAGTATAGTATCCTAATCACAACTGTATCATAGTCACAACTGTATCATAGTATCATTATCACAACTGTATCACAATATCATAATCACAACCGTATCATAGTATCATAAAATCAACTGTATCATAATCACAACTGCATTTTAGTATCATAATCACAACTGTATTATAATCACAATTGTATCATAGCATCATAATCACAACTGTATCATAGTCACAACTGTATCATAATCACAACTGTATCACACTATCATAATCCCAACTGTATCGTAGTATCATAATCACAACTGTATCATAGTCACAACTGTATCATACTATCATAATCTTAACTGTATCGTAGTATCATAATCACAACTGTATCATAATATCATAATCCCAACTATATCATAGTATCATAATAACAACTGCATCATAGTATCATAATCACAACTGTATCATAGTCACAACTGTGTCATATCATAATCACAAATGTATCATAGTCACAACTGTATTATAGTATCATAATCCCAACTGTATCATACTTTCATAATCCCAACTATATCATAGTATCAAAATCACAACTGTATCATAATATCATAATCACCACTGTATTATAGTATCATACTCACAACTGTATCATATCATAATCACAACTGTATCATACTATCATAATCCCAACTGTATCATAGTATCATAATCAAAACTGTATCATAGTATCATAATCAAAACTGTATCATATCATAATCACAACTGTATCATACTATCATAATCCCAACTGTATCATAGTATCATAATCAAAACTGTATCATAGTATCATAATCACAACTGTATCATAGTCACAACTGTATCATAACCACAACTGTATCATACTATCATAATCCCAACTGTATCATAGTATCATAATCACAACTGCATCATAATCACAACTGTATCATACAAACAGAATCCCAACTGTATCACAGTATCATAATCACAACTGTATCATAATAACAACTGTATCATAGTATCATAATCACAACTGTATCATAGTCACAACTGTATCATACTATCATAATCACAACTGTATCATAGTATCATAATCACAATTGTATCACAACAGCCTAACAACTGTATCATAATCACAACTGTATCATAGTATCATAATTACAACTGTATCATATTATCATAATCACAACTGTATCATAATATCATAATCCCAACTGTATCATAGTATCATAATCACAACTGCATCATAGTATCATAATCACAACTGTATCATAGTCACAACTGTGTCATATCATAATCACAAATGTATCATAGTCACAACTGTATTATAGTATCATAATCCCAACTGTATCATACTTTCATAATCCCAACTATATCATAGTATCAAAATCACAACTGTATCATAATATCATAATCACCACTGTATTATAGTATCATACTCACAACTGTATCATATCATAATCACAATTGTATCATACTATCATAATCCCAACTGTATCATAGTATCATAATCAAAACTGTATCATAGTATCATAATCAAAACTGTATCATATCATAATCACAACTGTATCATACTATCATAATCCCAACTGTATCATAGTATCATAATCAAAACTGTATCATAGTATCATAATCACAACTGTATCATAGTCACAACTGTATCATAGTATCATAACCACAACTGTATCATACTATCATAATCCCAACTGTATCATAGTATCATAATCACAACTGCATCATAATCACAACTGTATCATACAATCAGAATCCCAACTGTATCACAGTATCATAATCACAACTGTATCATAATAACAACTGTATCATAGTATCATAATCACAACTGTATCATAGTCACAACTGTATCATATCATAATCACAATTGTATCATAGTATCATAATCACAACTGTATCATACTATCATAATCCCAACTGTATCATAGTCACAATTTTATCATACTATCATAATCCCAACTGTATCATAGTATCATAATCCCAACTGTATCATAGTCACAACTGTATCATACTATCATAATTTCAACTGTATCATACTATCATAATCCCAACTGAATCATTGTCACAAATGTATCATACTATCATAATCACAACTGTATCATAGCATCATAATCACAACTGTATCATATCATAATCACAACTGTATCATAGTCACAAATGTATCATACTATCATAATTGAAACTGTATCATACTATCATAATCCCAACTGTATCATACAATCATAATCCCAATTGAATCATAGTCACAAATGTATCATACTATCATAATCACAACTGTATCATAATATCATAATCCCAACTGTATCAAAATATCATAATCACAACTGTATCATAGTCACAAATGTATTATACTATCATAATTCCAACTGTATCATACTATCATAATCACAACTGTATCATAGTATCATAATCCCAATTGAATCATAGTCACAAATGTATCATACTATCATAATACCAACTGTATCATAGTATCATAATCACAACTCTATCATAGTCACAAATGTATCATACTATCATAATTCCAACTGTATCATAGTATCATAATCACAACTGTATCATAATCACAACTGTATCATACAATCAGAATCCCAACTGTATCATAGTATCATAATCACAACTGTATCATAATAACAACTGTATCATAGTATCATAATCACAACTGTATCATAGTCACAACTGTATCATATCATAATCACAATTGTATCATAGTATCATAATCACAACTGTATCATACTATCATAATCCCAACTGTATCATAGTCACAATTTTATCATACTATCATAATCCCAACTGTATCATAGTATCATAATCCCAACTGTATCATAGTCACAACTGTATCATACTATCATAATTCCAACTGTATCATACTATCATAATCCCAACTGAATCATTGTCACAAATGTATCATACTATCATAATCACAACTGTATCATAGCATCATAATCACAACTGTATCATATCATAATCACAACTGTATCATAGTCACAAATGTATCATACTATCATAATTGAAACTGTATCATACTATCATAATCCCAACTGTATCATACAATCATAATCCCAATTGAATCATAGTCACAAATGTATCATACTATCATAATCACAACTGTATCATAATATCATAATCCCAACTGTATCAAAATATCATAATCACAACTGTATCATAGTCACAAATGTATTATACTATCATAATTCCAACTGTATCATACTATCATAATCACAACTGTATCATAGTATCATAATCCCAATTGAATCATAGTCACAAATGTATCATACTATCATAATACCAACTGTATCATAGTATCATAATCACAACTCTATCATAGTCACAAATGTATCATACTATCATAATTCCAACGGTATCATAGTATCATAATCACAACTGTATCATAGTCACAAATGTATCATAGTATCATAATCCCAACTGAATCATAGTCACAACTGTATCATAATCACACAAGTATCACAGTCATCACTTCTTGCAAACTGGTGACAACATGAATGAGTGAATAATGTTACAATAAGTGAAGGTGACAACATGAATGAGTGAAGAATGATGCAATAAGTGAAGGTGACAACATGAATGAGTGAAGAATGATGCAATAAGTGAAGGTGTGGCAACGCAAATAGATATAAATATAAACATATATAGAGGAGAGAAGGAGAGAAGGAGAGAAGGAGCCAACACAAATAAAACATGTAGTTGACACAAGGACAAGATGTGACCATGGGAAAATATCACTTTGCTCACACCGAACTCACATACAGTCTGAAATACTGTAAATATTACATCATACACATATGTCAGTCATACTGTAAATATTACATCATACACATATGTCAGTCATACTGTAAATATGACATCATACACATATGTCAGTCATACTGTACATATTACATCATACACATATGTCAGTCATACTGTAAATATTACATCATACACATATGTCAGTCATACTGTACATATTACATCATACACATAAGTCAGTCATACTGTACATATTACATCATACACATATGTCAGTCATACTGTACATATTACATCATACACATATGTCAGTCATACTGTAAATATTACATCATACACATATGTCAGTCATACTGTACATATTACATCATACACATGTCAGTCATACTGTATATATTACATCATACACATATGTCAGTCATACTGTAAATATTACATCATACACATATGTCAGTCATACTGTACATATTACATCATACACATGTCAGTCATACTGTATATATTACATCATACACATATGTCAGTCATACTGTAAATATTACATCATACACATATGTCAGTCATACTGTACATATTACATCATACACATGTCAGTCATACTGTATATATTACATCATACACATATGTCAGTCATACTGTAAATATGACATCATACACATATGTCAGTCATACTGTACATATTACATCATACACATATGTCAGTCATACTGTAAATATTACATCATACACATATGTCAGTCATACTGTACATATTACATCATACACATAAGTCAGTCATACTGTACATATTACATCATACACATATGTCAGTCATACTGTAAATATTACATCATACACATATGTCAGTCATACTGTACATATTACATCATACACATGTCAGTCATACTGTATATATTACATCATACACATATGTCAGTCATACTGTACATATTACATCATACACATATGTCAGTCATACTGTAAATATTACATCATACACATATGTCAGTCATACTGTAAATATTACGTGATACAAATATATCAGTCATACTGTAAATATTACATGATACACATAAGTCAGTCATACTGTACATATTACATCATACACATATGTCAGTCATATTGTAAATATTACATGTAAATATTACAGAAGATCCTAGATAGAAGATGCTAGATAGAATATCCAATATAGTACGTCCTAGATAGAACCTCATAGGTAGAACCTCCTAGGTGGTAGATCCTAGTTACAAATCCTAGATAGAACATCCGAGATAGTACACCCTAGAGAGAAGATGCTAGATAATACATCCTCGATAGTACATCCTAGCTGGAAGATTCTAGATAGGACATCATAGATAGTACATCCGAGATAGAGGATCCTAGGTAGACCTTCTTGATAGAAGATGCTAGATAGAACATCCTCGATAGTACATCCTAGATGGAAGATTCTAGATAGGACATCATAGATAGTACATCCTAGATAGAGGATCCTAGGTAGAACCTCCTTGATAGAAGATGCTAGATAGAACATCCTAGATAGGCCATTCTTGATAGAAGATCCTAAATACAAGATCCTAGATATAACATCCTAGATAGAACTTCCTAGATAGTACGTATTAGTTAGAAGATCCTAGCTAGTACCTCGTAGATAGAAGATGCTAGATAGATACAATATTACTTTATTTTCTATTATTAGATATAACAGCCTAGATAGAAGATCCTATATTGAAGATCCTGGATAGAATATCCTCGATAGAAGATCCTAGATAGAAGATCCAAGATAGAACATTCTAGATAGAAGATCCTAGAGAGAAGATGCTAGAGAGAAGATCCTAGATAGAAAATTCTAGACAAAACATCCTAGTTGGAAGTTGCTAGATAGAACATTCTCGATAGAACCATCTAGATAGAAGATCCTAGATAGACCCAGCTACATAGAAGATCATAGATAGAACATTCTCGATAGAACCATCTAGATAGGAGATCCGAGATAGCGGATCCTAGATAGAAGATCGTAGATAGTAAATTCTAGATAGAACATTCTAGCTAGAAGATCCTAGATAAAACATTCTAGATAAAACATCCTAGATAGAGATGCTAGATAGAACATACTAGATAAAACGTGCTAGATAGAAGATGCTAGATAGAACATTCTAGATAGAAGTTCCTAGATAGAACATTCTAGTTAAACATCCTAGATAGAAGATGCTAGATAGAAGATCCTAGATAGAACATTCTAGTTAAACATCCTAGGTAGAAGATCCCAGATAGAACATTCTAGTTAAACATCCTAGATAGAAGATGCTAGATAGAAAATCCTAGATAGAACATTCTAGTTAAACATCCTAGGTAGAAGATCCCAGATAGAACATTCTAGTTAAACATCCTAGATAGAAGATGCTAGATAAAAGATCCTAGATAGAACATTCTAGTTAAACATCCTAGGTAGAAGATCCCAGATAGAACATTCTAGTTAAACATCCTAGATAGAAGATGCTAGGTAGAAGATCCTAGATAGAACATTCTAGTTAAACATCCTAGGTAGAAGATCCCAGATAGAACATTCTAGTTAAACATCCTAGATAGAAGATGCTAGGTAGAAGATCCTAGATAGAACATTCTAGTTAAACATCCTAGGTAGAAGATCCCAGATAGAACATTCTAGTTAAACATCCTAGATAGAAGATGCTAGATAGAAGATCCTAGATAGAACATTCTAGTTAAACATCCGAGGTAGAAGATCCCAGATAGAACATTCTAGTTAAACAACTTACATAGAAGATCCTAGATAGAAAATCCTAGATAGAACATTCTAGTTAAACATCCTAGGTAGAAGATCCCAGATAGAACATTCTAGTTAAACATCCTAGATAGAAGATGCTAGATAGAAGATCCCAGATAGAACATTCTAGTTAAACATCCTAGGTAGAAGATCCCAGATAGAACATTCTAGTTAAACATCCTAGATAGAAGATGCTAGATAGAAGATCCCAGATAGAACATTCTAGTTAAACATCCTAGGTAGAAGATCCCAGATAGAACATTCTAGTTAAACATCCTAGATAGAAGATGCTAGATAGAAGATCCTAGATAGAACATTCTAGTGAAACATCCTAAATAGAAGATGCTAGATAGAAGATCCTAGATAGAACATTCTAGTTAAACATCCTAGGTAGAAGATCCCAGATAGAACATTCTAGTTAAACATCCTAGATAGAAGATGCTAGATAGAAGATCCTAGATAGAACATTCTAGTTAAACATCCTAGGTAGAAGATCCCAGATAGAACATTCTAGTTAAATATCCTAGATAAAAACACAAACCCCCTTTCGTGCGTCGGTTGAGGTGGGCAGGGCCCGGAAGAGTTAGGGATGCATGGGATTCTGGGTATTTGTTCTGTTGTGTTTATGTTGTGTTACGGTGAGGATGTTCTCCCGAAATGTGTTTGTCATTCTTGTTTGGGGTGGGTTCACAGTGTGGCGCATATTTGTAACAGTGTTAAAGTTGTTTATACGGCCACCCTCAGTGTGACCTGTATGGCTGTTGACTAAGTATGCTTTGCAGTCACCTACGTGTGTAGGGCAGAGCTCACATACAACATGTGAGTGTGCCGGCATGCAGATAGTGTAAAATCGGACGCTAAAGGCCCACCCTCAATATTGTTGCCCCGGGAGATTTCCGGGAGAGGCACTGAAATTCGGAAGTCTCCCGGAAAAATAGTGAGGGTCAGCAAGTATGCAGCTGGGCGATCATGTGGCTCAGGAGCCGCGGCATTAATGCTGACACAGCGTTGGTGACATCAGGTCACAGCACGCCACATGTGGTGGGCGGGGCCTGCCTTGAATATTAATGAGGGGCAAGATGGCTGTGTGTGCCAGTGAGAGAGGGGGCGGGGCCTACCTTGAATATTAATGAGGTGTGTGTGCCAGTGAGAGAGTGAGCAGCAGATTAGGGGCGAGCAGATTAAAGGGTCAAGTAGGCCGTGGCACACTTTCTTCTACAATAACACCTTTTTTCTCATCTACATTATTTATATCAATATTATTAACTTATCTTCAACAATAACACCTTTTTTTCTCATCTACATTATTTATATCAATATTATTAACTTATCTTCAACAATAACACCTTTTTTTCTCATATATATATATATATATATATATATATATATATATATACATATATATATATATATATATATATATATATATATATATATATATATATATATATATATATACATACATATAGAGTATATAGAGTAATGTTAACTAGAGACAGTACTTTGTGTTTTGTTGTTTTCCACCAATGACAACAAGAGTCTTTGTGAGTATTATGTACTTGTGTGTATTATATACTTGTGTGTATTATGTACGTGTGAGTATTATGTACTTGTGAGTATTATGTATGTGTGAGTATTATGTACTTGTGAGTATTATGTACTTGTGAGTATTATGTACTTGTGTGTATTATGTACGTGTGAGTATTATGTACTTGTGAGTATTATGTACTTGTGTGTATTATGTACGTGTGAGTATTATGTACTTGTGTGTATTATGTACGTGTGAGTATTATGTACTTGTGAGTATTATGTACGTGTGAGTATTATGTACTTGTTTTCCACCAATGACAACAAGAGTCTTTGTGAGTATTATGTACTTGTGTGTATTATGTACTTGTGTGTATTATGTACGTGTGAGTATTATGTACTTGTGAGTATTATGTACTTGTGTGTATTATGTATGTGTGAGTATTATGTACTTGTGAGTATTATGTACTTGTGAGTATTATGTACTTGTGTGTATTATGTACGTGTGAGTATTATGTACTTGTGAGTATTATGTACTTGTGTGTATTATGTACGTGTGAGTATTATGTACTTGTGTGTATTATGTACGTGTGAGTATTATGTACTTGTGAGTATTATGTACGTGTGAGTATTATGTACTTGTTTTCCACCAATGACAACAAGAGTCTTTGTGAGTATTATGTACTTGTGTGTATTATGTACGTGTGAGTATTATGTACTTGTGAGTATTATGTACTTGTGTGTATTATGTACGTGTGTGTATTATGTACTTGTTTTCCACCAATGACAACAAGAGTCTTTGTGAGTATTATGTACGTGTGAGTATTATGTACTTGTGAGTATTATGTACGTGTGAGTATTATGTACTTGTGAGTATTACGTACTTGTGAGTATTATGTACGTGTGAGTATTATGTACTTGTGAGTATTATGTACTTGTGAGTATCATGCACTTGTGTGTATTATGTACGTGTGAGTATTATGTAATTGTTTTCCACCAATGACAACAAGAGTCTTTGTGAGTATTATGTACTTGTAAGTATTATGTACGTGTGAGTATTATGTACTTGTGAGTATTACGTACTTGTGAGTATTATGTACGTGTGAGTATTATGTACTTGTGAGTATTATGTACTTGTGAGTATTATGTACGTGTGAGTATTATGTACTTGTGAGTATTATGTATGTGTGAGTATTATGTACTTGTGAGTATTATGTACGTGTGAGTATTATGTACTTGTGTGTATTATGTACGTGTGAGTATTATGTACTTGTTTTCCACCAATGACAACAAGGGCCTTTGTGAGTATTATGTACTTGTGAGTATTATGTACTTGTGAGTATTATGTACGTGTGAGTATTATGTACTTGTGAGTATTATGTACTTGTGTGTATTATGTACGTGTGTGTATTATGTACTTGTGAGTATTATGTACTTGTTTTCCACCAATGACAACAAGAGTCTTTGTGAGTATTATGTACGTGTGAGTATTATGTACTTGTGAGTATTATGTACGTGTGAGTATTATGTACTTGTGAGTATTACGTACTTGTGAGTATTATGTACGTGTGAGTATTATGTACTTGTGAGTATTATGTACTTGTGAGTATCATGCACTTGTGTGTATTATGTACGTGTGAGTATTATGTAATTGTTTTCCACCAATGACAACAAGAGTCTTTGTGAGTATTATGTACTTGTAAGTATTATGTACGTGTGAGTATTATGTACTTGTGAGTATTACGTACTTGTGAGTATTATGTACTTGTGAGTATTATGTACTTGTGAGTATTATGTACGTGTGAGTATTATGTACTTGTGAGTATTATGTATGTGTGAGTATTATGTACTTGTGAGTATTATGTACGTGTGAGTATTATGTACTTGTGTGTATTATGTACGTGTGAGTATTATGTACTTGTTTTCCACCAATGACAACAAGGGCCTTTGTGAGTATTATGTACTTGTGAGTATTATGTACTTGTGAGTATTATGTACTTGTGAGTATTATGTACGTGTGAGTATTATGTACTAGTTTTCCACCAATGACAACAAGAGTCTTTGTGAGTATTATGTACTTGTGAGTATTATGTACTTGTGAGTATTATGTACTTGTGTGTACTTATTGACATCTATACTTCAATCCAACTTGGACTTTACTTTCATGTGTACTACAAAAGTGACATGAAGTTTTGGTCTGCCTTCTACACACACACACACACACACACACACACACACACACACACACGACACTGGCATAGCTATGCGAGCTACATGCTAACATTGCATTTTAACATCATGCTAGGTTAGCAACACTAGCATAGCTATGTGAGCTACATGCTAACTTTACATTTGAATTAGAAATGCGTTAAAATGTAATATCAGAAATTATCGGTATCGGTTTTTTTATTATCGGTATCGTTTTTATTTTTTGTATTTTTTTTTTAAATTTTTTAATTAAGTCAACGTAAAAAACACAAGATACACTTACAATTAGTGCACCAACCCAAAAAACCTCCCCCATTTTACACTCATTCACACAAAAGGGTTGTTTCTGTCTGTTATTAATATTGTGGTTCCTACATTATATATCAATATATATCAATACAGTCTGCAAGGGATACAGTCCGTAAGCACACATGCTAGTCCACTAATAGTACTAACCTTTAACACTTAATTTTACTCATTTTCATTAATTACTAGTTTCTATGTAACTGTTTTTGTATTGTTTTACTTTCTTTTTTATTCAAGAAAATGTTTTTAATTTATTTATCTTATTTTATTTTATCAATTTAAAAAAAAAAAGTACCTTATCTTCACCATACCTTTGTTGTCCAAATTAGGCATAATAATGTGTTAATTCCACGACTGTATATATCGGTTGATATCGGTATCGGTAATTAAAGAGTTGGACAATATTGGATATCGGCAAAAAGCCATTATCGGACATCCCTAATTTCAACATCATGCTAGAAGTTCTAATAAAGATGTCTCACACTGCAAACATGAAAGGACGATGAGGTCATGTGACCTCCAAGGAACCTTCTCAGAAAAGATGAAATAGTGATGTAATCAGAACAAAAACACTAAGATGTCTCAACAGGCCCCGCCCACTCTCATATATGACAACTTGTTATTCCTGTTATTTATTGCCAGCATAATATGTCTTAGTCATGTTGTTTATTATTCTACATCCCACATTTCTGCAGAGTTCCCAGGACGACCTCATAAAAACTCAACTATGACTCTTGTGCAACAACTCTCAAGTACACACCCCTATTCATACTGTACTTTAACAACGCTAACATCAATATGCCAACATAGAAGAAGTAAACATACTTGTAAGGAGGCAGCATGTATCAAAATCCGTAACTTTTAAGGGTTGACAATACAAAAATATCTAAAAAAAATAGCATAAACGTTAGCATGCTAACATTAACATGATAGCATTGGAATAGTTAGTGTTCTTCAAAGATGGCGCTAAGTATCAAAATACATGATTTTTAGTTTTAAATTAATAAAAAAAAATGTTAGCAAAAAATGTTAGCATGTAAGCATAGAAGAAGTTAGCGTACTTGTAAGATGACGGCATGTATTAAAATCCATAACTTTTGAGGTTAACTATACAAAAGTAGCTAAAATGCTAGCATAAAACATTAGCGTGCTAACATTGACATGACATCAGAGCAAAAGTTCTTTGAAGATGGCGCCATGTATCAAAAGCCATGACTTTTAGGTTGAAACATATACAATTTGGTAAAACGCTAGCATAAAACGTTAACATTTTAAAGTTAGCGTGAGAACACAGGAAACTTAGCGTACTTCTAAGATGGCGCCATGTATCAAAAGCCATGATTTTTAAGTTCAAACGAATTCAAGCCGCTTAAATGCAAGCATAAAACATTAGCATTTTAAAGTTAGCATGAGAACATAGGAAAAGTTAGGGTACTTCTATGAAGGTGCCAATTATCAGAAGCCATGATTTTAAACAAAATTAGCTAAAATGTTAGCATAAAACGTGAGTGCGCTAACGCTATTATGACAACATGGTAAAAAGTTGTACTTCTAAGATGGCGTTAAGTACCAAAAGCCATGATTTTTAGGTTTAAATGAATACATTTAGCAAAAATGCTAGCATAAAACGTTAACATTTTAAAGTTAGCATGAGAACACAGGAAACTTAGCGTACTTCTAAGATGGCGCCATGTATCAAAAGCCATGATTTTTAAGTTCAAACGAATTCAAACCGCTTAAATGCAAGCATAAAACATTAGCATTTTAAAGTTAGCATGAGAACATAGGAAAAGTTAGGGTACTTCTATGAAGGTGCCAATTATCAGAAGCCATGATTTTAAACAAAATGAGCTAAAATGCTAGCATAAAACGTGAGTGCGCTAACGCTATTATGGCAACATGGTAAAAAGTTGTACTTCTAAGATGGCGCTAAGTACCAAAAGCCATGATTTTTAGGTTTAAATGAATACATTTAGCAAAAATGCTAGCATAAAACGCTAGCATGACAACGTTATTATGGTAACGTGGTAAAAGGTAGCTTACTTCTAAGATGGCGCTAAGTACCAAAAGCAATGATTTTTAGGCTTAAAGAAAAACCTATAGCATAAATTATAGCATTAAATGTTAGCATGTTAGCATAGAAGAAGTTAGCGTACTAGCAAGATGGCGCCGTGTATCAAAAGCCATGATTTTTAGGTCGAAAAAAATTAAAACCGCTAAAATGTTAGCAAAAAACATTAGCATCTTAAAGTTAGCGTACTTCTATGATGGTGCCAATTCTCAAAAGCCATGAATTTAAACAAAATTAGCTAAAAGGCTAGCATTAAACGTTAGCATACTTCCAACATGGCGGCAAATCCAAAAGCCATGATTTTTAAGTTCAAACAAATTCAAACCGCTTAAATGCTAGCATAAAACATTAGCATTTTAAAGTTAGCATGAGAACATAGGAAAAGTTAGTGTACTAATATGATGGTTCCACTTATCAAAAGCCATGATTTTAACTAAAATTAGCTAAAAGGATAGCATTAAACCTTAGCATACTTCCAAGATGGCGGCAAATCCAAAAGCCATGATTTTTAGGTTTAAACAAATAAAAGTAGCTAAAATGCTAGCATAAAACGTTAGCGTGCTAACGTTATAATGGTAACATGAAATACCTTTAGCAAAAATGCCAGCATAAATTGTTAGCATGTTAGCATAGAAGAAGTTAGCGTAATAGCAAGATGGCGCCATGTATCAAAAGCCATGATTTTTAGGTTGAAACTAATAAAATGAGGTAAAATGCTAGCATAAAACGTTAACATTTTAAAGTTAGCACGAGAACATGGGAAAAGTTAGCGTACTTCTAAGATGACGCAATGTATCAAAAGCCATGACTTTTAGGTTGAAACCAATTCAACCTAAAAGCGAAAAAAGGCTAGCATATAACGTTAGCATTTTAAAGTTAGCATGAGAACATAGGAAACTTAGCATACTTCTAAGATGGCGCCATGTATCAAAAGCCATGATTTTTAGGTCGAAACCAATTGAAACCGCTAAGATGCTAGCATAAAACATTAGCATTTTAAAGTTAGCGTACTTCTATGATGGTGCCAATCATCAAAAGCCATGAATTTAAACAAAATTAGCTAAAAGGCTAGCATTAAACGTTAGCATACTTCCAACATGGCGGCAAATACAAAAGCCATGATTTTTAAGTTCAAACGAATTCAAACCGCTTAAATGCTAGCATAAAACATTAGCCATGATTTTTAGGTCATAACCAATTGAAACCACTAAAATGCTAGCATAAAACATTAGCATTTTAAAGTTAGCGTACTTCTATGATGGTGCCAATTATCAAAAGCCATGAATTTAAACAAAATTAGCTAAAAGGCTAGCATTAAACGTTAGCATACTTCCAACATGGCGGCAAATCCAAAAGCCATGACTTTTAGGTTGAAACGAATTCATTCTAAAAGCGAAAAAGGCTAGCATATAACGTTAGCATTTTAAAGTTAGCATGAGAACATAGGAAACTTAGCGTACTTCTAAGATGGCGCCATGTATCAAAAGCCATGATTTTTAGGTCAAAACCAATTGAAACCACTAAAATGCTAGCATGAAACATTAGCATTTTAAAGTTAGCGTACTTCTATGATGGTGCCAATTATCAAAAGCCATGAATTTAAACAAAATTAGCTAAAAGGCTAGCATTAAACGTTAGCATACTTCCAACATGGCGGCAAATCCAAAAGCCATGATTTTTAAGTTCAAACGAATTCAAACCGCTTAAATGCCAGCATAAAACATTAGCATTTTAAAGTTAGCATGAGAACATAGGAAAAGTTAGCGTACTAATATGATGGTTCCACTTATCAAAAGCCATGATTTTAACCAAAATTAGCTAAAAGGATAGCATTAAACCTTAGCATACTTCCAAGATGGCGGCAAATCCAAAAGCCATGATTTTTAGGTTTAAACAAATAAAAGTAGCTAAAATGCTAGCATAAAACGTTAGCGTGTTAACGTTATAATGGTAACATGAAAAACCTTTAGCAAAAATGCCAGCATAAATTGTTAGCATAGAAGAAGTTAGCGTACTAGCAAGATGGCGCCATGTATCAAAAGCCATGATTTTTAGGTTGAAACTAATAAAATGAGGTAAAATGCTAGCATAAAACGTTAACATTTTAAAGTTAGCACGAGAACATGGGAAAAGTTAGCGTACTTCTAAGATGACGCCATGTATCAAAAGCCATAACTTTTAGGTTGAAACGAATTCAATCAGCGAAAAAACTAGCATGCAACGTTAGCATTTTAAAGTTAGCATGAGAACATAGAAAACTTAGCGTACTTCTAAGATGGCGCCATGTATCAAAAGCCATGATTTTTAGGTCGAAACCAATTGAAACCGCTAAAATGCTAAAATAAAACATTAGCATTTTAAAGTTAGCGTAATTCTATGATGGTGCCAATTCTCAAAAGCCATGAATTTAAACAAAATTTGCTAAAAGGCTAGCATTAAACGTTAGCATACTTCCAACATGGCGGCAAATCCAAAAGCCATGATTTTTAAGTTCAAACGAATTCAAACCGCTTAAATACTAGCATAAAACATTAGCATTTTAAAGTTAACATGAGAACATAGGAAAAGTTAGCGTACTAATATGATGGTTCCAATTATCAAAAGCCATGATTTTAACTAAAATTAGCTAAAAGGATAGCATTAAACCTTAGCATACTTCCAAGATGGCGGCAAATACAAAAGCCATGATTTTTAGGTTTAAACAAATAAAAGTAGCTAAAATGCTAGCATAAAACTTTAGCGTGCTAACGTTATAATGGTAACATGAAAAACCTTTAGCAAAAATGCCAGCATAAATTGTTAGCATAGAAGAAGTTAGCGTACTAGCAAGATGGCGCCATGTATCAAAAGCCATGATTTTTAGGTTGAAACTAATAAAATGAGGTAAAATGCTAGCATAAAACGTTAACATTTTAAAGTTAGCACGAGAACATGGGAAAAGTTAGCGTACTTCTAAGATGACGCCATGTATCAAAAGCCATAACTTTTAGGTTGAAACTAATTCAATCAGCGAAAAACCTAGCATGCAACGTTAGCATTTTAAAGTTAGCATGAAAAACTTAGCGTACTTCTAAGATGGCGCCGTGTATCAAAAGCCATGATTTTTAGGTTGAAACTAATTCAAACCGCTAAAATGCTAGCATAAAACATTAGCATTTTAAAGTTAACGTACTTCTATGATGGTGCCATTTATCAAAAGCCATGATTTTAAACAAAATTAGCTAAAAGGCTAGCATTAAACCTTAGCATACTTCCAAGATGGCGGCAAATCCAAAAGCCATGATTTTTAGGTTCGAACAAATAAAAGTAGCTAAAATGCTAGCATAAAACATTAGCGTGCTAACGCTATTATGGTAACATGGTAAAAGGTTGTACTTCTAAGATGGCGCTAAGTACCGAAAACCATGATTTTTAGGTTTAAATGAATACATTTAGCAAAATGTTAGCATAAAATGTTAGCATGTTAGCATAGAGGAAGTTAGCGTAGTAGCAAGATGGCGCCATGTATCAAAATCTTTAATTTTTAAGGTTGAATATGTAAAAGTAGTAAACCGCTAGCATATTAATGCTAATATTGCACTTCATGGTATTGTTTGGAATCTTCATTGCGTCATCTCCAAGGTCAGCTGGGATGATGTCATCACTAAAAGGCACAAGGTGTCATGGCTCATCTGGCTCCTCCCCCCTGAGCAGAGATCAGACGCCCATAATCTCCATTGTCCCGTCCTGTGGCCCACTTTGACCCCCCCCCCCCTACCAGATGGCCAGGCGGCGGACACCGGGAATCAAACCTCCGACCCCCCCGACCAGAGAGAAATTGTTTTTTCCACTAATCGCCGCTCTTAATCCTTCTTGGTATGAAGCCAACGCTCGGACTAAAGTCACTTATGTTCCACTTTCCCCAACACGCGCTAGCTCCATGCTAATATACATTGGCTGGGCTATTGTCATGTTAGCATTAGCGATTTTACATGGCGATTTCAACACCTCCAAATGTATTCATGTAAAACAAAACTAACGCACGTTACAATCAAACAGCTGCTGCGCAAAAAGGTACATTACTTACAGTACGGACACTTTTTAGGGCGCAACAAAGATTCTAATCTATCCACTGCTGCTATCTAAAGTACTTGCACATTAGATAATAAATTAAGAATAATAAACGAAGATATAACAACCGGACAGTAGTTAGCATAATAAACTCATTTAAAAATATTTAGTAACACACGTTGAAGTACTAAAAATTGGTAGCGTATCAGTTGAAACGTTAGCGATAGCATCCCTACTACTATTTCTTATTTTGCGCTAGAATCATAAAATAGTCAACTTCTTTCAGACAAATTTGTTTGAGCCCAAAACATGCGTCAAATTAAATTCAGCTCGGATCTGGCGCTAGCATAAAAAACGTTAGCATGCTAACATCATTATGATGACATAGGAAAAGTTAGCATACCTCTAAGATGGCGCCAAGTATCAAAAGCCGTGATTTTTTTTCAGGTCTAACAAATAAAAGTAGCTAAAGTGCTAGCATAAAACGTTAGCATTCTATAGCTAGCATGATAACAAAAAAGAAGTTAGCATACTTCTAATATGGCACCAAGTATTAAAAGCCATTATTTATTAGGTTTAAACGAATGAAATGAGCTAAAATGCTAGCATAGAACATTAGCATTCCAAAGTTAGCATGACAACAAAGGAAAAGTTAGCGTACTTTTAAGATGGCGCCAATTTTCAAAAGCCATGATTTTTATGTTTAAATGAATAAAATGAGCTAAAATGCTAACATAAAACATTAGCATTCCAAAGTTAGCATGACAACAAAGGAAAAGTTAGCATACTTTTAAGATGGTGCCAAATATCAAAAGCCATGATGTTTATGTTTAAATCGATCAAATGAGCTAAAATGCTAACATACAACATTAGCATTCCAAAGTTAGCATGACAACAAAGGAAAAGTTAGCGTACTTTCAACCTGGCGCCAAATATCAAAAGCCATGATTTTTATGTTTAAATCGATCAAATGAGCTAAAATGCTAACATAAAACATTAGCATTAGTTTATGTTTAAATTGCTCAAATGATCTAAAATGCTAACATAAAACATTAGCATTAGTTTATGTTTAAATGGATCAAATGAGCTAAAAGGCTAAATAACATTAGCATTAGTTTATGTTTAAATGGATCAAATGAACTAAAATGCTAACGTAAAACATTAGCATTAGTTTATGTTTAAATGGATCAAATGAGCTAAAATGCTAACATAAAACATTAGCATTAGTTTATGTTTAAATGGATCAAATGAGCTTAAATGCAAACATAAAACATTAGCATTAGTTTATGCTTAAATGGAATAAATGAGCTAAAATGCTAACATAAAACATTAGCATTAGTTTATGTTTAAATGGATCAAATGAGCTAAAATGCTAACATAAAACATTAGCATTAGTTTATGTTTAAATGGATCAAATGAACTAAAATGCTAACGTAAAACATTAGCATTAGTTTATGTTTAAATGGATCAAATGAGCTAAAATGCTAACATAAAACATTAGCATTAGTTTATGTTTAAATGGATCAAATGAGCTAAAATGCCAACATAAAAAATTAGCATTAGTTTACGTTTAAATGGATCAAATGAGCTAAAATGCTAACATAAAACATTAGCATTAGTTTATTTTTAAATGGATCAAATGAGCTAAAATGCAAACATGAAACATGAGCATTAGTTTATGTTTAAATGGATCAAATGAGCTAAAATACTAACATAAAACATGAGCATTAGTTTATGTTTAAATGGATCAAATGAGCTAAAATGCTAACATAATACATTAGCATTCGTTTATGTTTAAATAGATCAAATGAGCTAAATTGCTAACATAAAACATTAGCATTAGTTTATGTTTAAATGGATCAAATAAGCTAAAATGCAAACATAAAACATGAGCATTAGTTTATGTTTAAATGGATCAAATGAGCTAAAATGCTAACATAAAACATTAGCATTAGTTTTTGTTTAAATGGATCAAATGAGCTAAAATGCTAACACAAAAAATTAGCATTAGTTTACGTTTAAATGGATCAAATGAGCTAAAATGCTAACATAAAACATTAGCATTAGTTTATTTTTAAATGGATCAAATGAGCTAAAATGCAAACATGAAACATGAGCATTAGTTTATGTTTAAATGGATCAAATGAGCTAAAATACTAACATAAAACATGAGCATTAGTTTATGTTTAAATGGATCAAATGAGCTAAAATGCTAACATAATACATTAGCATTCGTTTATGTTTAAATAGATCAAATGAGCTAAATTGCTAACATAAAACATTAGCATTAGTTTATGTTTAAATGGATCAAATGAGCTAAAATGCTAACATAATACATTAGCATTCGTTTATGTTTAAATAGATCAAATGAGCTAAATTGCTAACATAAAACATTAGCATTAGTTTATGTTTAAATGGATCAAATAAGCTAAAATGCAAACATAAAACATGAGCATTAGTTTATGTTTAAATGGATCAAATGAGCTAAAATGCTAACATAAAACATTAGCATTAGTTTTTGTTTAAATGGATCAAATGAGCTAAAATGCTAACACAAAACATTAGCATTAGTTTATGTTTAAATAGATCAAATGAGCTAAAATGCTAACATAAAACATTAGCATTAGTTTATGTTTAAATGGATCAAATGAGCTAAAATGCTAACATAAAACATAAATGGATCAAATGAGCTAAAATGCTAACATAAAACATAAATGGATCAAATGAGCTAAAATGCTAACATAAAACATAAATGGATCAAATGAGCTAAAATGCTAACATAAAACATAAATGGATCAAATGAGCTAAAATGCTCACATAAAACATAAATGGATCAAATGAGCTAAAATGCTAACATAAAACATAAATGGATCAAATGAGCTAAAATGCTAACATAAAACATAAATGGATCAAATAAGCTAAAATGCTAACATAAAACATAAATGGATCAAATGAGCTAAAATGCTAACATAAAACATAAATGGATCAAATGAGCTAAAATTCTAACATAAAACATAAATGGATAAAATGAGCTAAAATGCTAACATAAAACATAAATGGATCAAATGAGCTAAAATGCTAACATAAAACATAAATGGATCAAATGAGCTAAAATGCTAACATAAAACATAAATGAATCATATGAGCTAAAATGCTAACATAAATGGATCAAATGAGCTAAAATGCTAACATAAAACATAAATGGATCAAATGAGCTAAAATGCTAACATAAAACATAAATGGATCAAATGAGCTAAAATGCTAACATAAAACATAAATGGATCAAATGAGCTAAAATGCTAACATGAAACATAAATTGATCAAATGAGCTAAAATGCTAACATAAAACATTAGCATTAGTTTATGTTTAAATGGATCAAATGAGCTAAAATGCTAACATAAAACATAAATGGATCAAATGAGCTAAAATGCTAACATAAAACATAAATGGATTAAATGAGCTAAAATGCTAACATAATACATAAATGGATCAAATGAGCTAAAATGCTAACATAAAACATAAATGGATCAAATGAGCTAAAATGCTAACATAATACATAAATGTATCAAATGAGCTAAAATAATAACATAAAACATAAATGTATCAAATGAGCTAAAATACTAACATAAAACATAAATGGATCAAATGAGCTAAAATGCTAACATAAAACATAAATGGATCAAATGAGCTAAAATGCTAACATAAAACATAAATGATTCATATGAGCTAAAATGCTAACATAAATGGATCAAATGAGCTAAAATGCTAACATAAAACATAAATGGATCAAATGAGCTAAAATGCTAACATAAAACATAAATGAATCATATGAGCTAAAATGCTAACATAAATGGATCAAATGAGCTAAAATGCTAACATAAAACATAAATGGATCAAATGAGCTAAAATGCTAACATAAAACATAAATGGATCAAATGAGCTAAAATGCTAACATAAAACATAAATGGATCAAATGAGCTAAAATGCTAACATGAAACATAAATTGATCAAATGAGCTAAAATGCTAACATAAAACATTAGCATTAGTTTATGTTTAAATGGATCAAATGAGCTAAAATGCTAACATAAAACATAAATGGATCAAATGAGCTAAAATGCTAACATAAAACATAAATGGATTAAATGAGCTAAAATGCTAACATAATACATAAATGGATCAAATGAGCTAAAATGCTAACATAAAACATAAATGGATCAAATGAGCTAAAATGCTAACATAATACATAAATGTATCAAATGAGCTAAAATGCTAACATAAAACATAAATGTATCAAATGAGCTAAAATACTAACATAAAACATAAATGGATCAAATGAGCTAAAATGCTAACATAAAACATAAATGGATCAAATGAGCTAAAATGCTAACATAAAACATAAATGATTCATATGAGCTAAAATGCTAACATAAATGGATCAAATGAGCTAAAATGCTAACATAAAACATAAATGGATCAAATGAGCTAAAATGCTAACATAAAACATAAATGAATCATATGAGCTAAAATGCTAACATAAATGGATCAAATGAGCTAAAATGCTAACATAAAACATAAATGGATCAAATGAGCTAAAATGCTAACATAAAACATAAATGGATCAAATGAGCTAAAATGCTAACATAAAACATAAATGGATCAAATGAGCTAAAATGCTAACATGAAACATAAATTGATCAAATGAGCTAAAATGCTAACATAAAACATTAGCATTAGTTTATGTTTAAATGGATCAAATGAGCTAAAATGCTAACATAAAACATAAATGGATCAAATGAGCTAAAATGCTAACATAAAACATAAATGGATTAAATGAGCTAAAATGCTAACATAATACATAAATGGATCAAATGAGCTAAAATGCTAACATAAAACATAAATGGATCAAATGAGCTAAAATGCTAACATAATACATAAATGTATCAAATGAGCTAAAATGCTAACATAAAACATAAATGTATCAAATGAGCTAAAATACTAACATAAAACATAAATGGATCAAATGAGCTAAAATGCTAACATAAAACATAAATGGATCAAATGAGCTAAAATGCTAACATAAAACATGAATGGATCAAATGAGCTAGCATTTGGCTTGGAGGTGGCTTTAGCACTTTCAAGAGGAGGCGGAGTCAAAGGGCTGGGAAGATGACAGGGCGTCGCCAAGGTAACCAGAGCTCAAGTCAAGCTGAGATGTGCCGAGGGGGAAGGTGAAGTCCGTACATGGAGAAGGAATGAGAACGTTCCGGCAGCCGGGAGGAGCCAGCTGGCAGTGAGAAGCGAGGCGGACTCGGCCCTTCGCCCCCGCGACACGCCTGTTTCTATTGAAGCCAGCTTTCCACGTCTGGACCTCAGTCAGGGAGGCTCGGTTCTGTCTGACCAGACTCTCATCTGGTTCTTGTTGCAAGTGATCACATGACACCAGTGCACGCTGACAGGAAGCACCTCCAATGTGCTGCTGACTGACCGACAAAATAAAAGCCACGGCAAAATAAAAGCCGCCACACCTTCAAAAATAGCATAAAAGGTGAGCGTGTTAATGTAATTATGGGAACATGGTCAAAAAGGTAGATTACTTCTAAGATAGCGCGATTAAAAACAACTTTTTTTATTGGCAAATCCATTTTTTTAACAGAAGAAAAAACATGTTTACCCGCGAATCACTTTTTAATTGAATCAAATATTTTTTAAACTTGCAAATGTTTTTTTAATTGAGGAACTTTTTTTATTGGCCAATACTTTTTTTTAAATTGAAGAAAACTAATTTTAACCTGCAAATCGTTTTTTAATTGTTTTTAACTTGTGAATGTTTTTTTAATTGAGGAACTTTTTTTTTTGGCCGATACTTTTTTTTTTTTATTGAAGAAATTCGTTTTTTTTTACTCGTAAATGTTTTTTTAATTGAATAACTTTTTTTGTTGGCCAATACTTTTTTTTAAATTGAAGAAAAACATTTTTAACCAGCGAATCATTTTCTAATTGAATAAAATATATTTTTTTAAATTTGCGAATGTTTTTTTTAATTGAGGAACTTTTTTTTGGGCCGATACTTTTTTTTAATTGAAGAAATTAGTTTTTTTTTTACTTGTTCATGTTTTTTTAATTGAATAACTTTTTTTATTGGCGAATACTTTTTTTTAAAGTGAAGAAACATTTTTTAACCCGCAAATCGTTTTTTAATTGAAGAAAATTGTTTTTAACTTGCGAATGTTTTTGTTGATTGAGGAAAAACATTTTTGGCCGATATTCTTTTTTACTTGAAGAAATTCTTTTTTTTGTTTTACTTGTAAATGTTTTTTTAATTGAATAACTTTTTTTATTGGCCAATATTTTTTTTTAAATTGAAGAAACATTTTTTTTTTTTTTACCAGCGAATCGTTTTTTAATTGAATAAAATATTTTTTAAACTTGCGAATGTTTTTTTAATTGAGGAACTTTTTTTGGCCGATACTCTTTTTTAAATTGAAGAAATTAGTTTTTTTTACTTGTTAATGTTTTTTTAATTGAATAACTTTTTTTATCGGTGAATACTTTTTTTTAAAGTGAAGAAACATTTTTTTAACCCGCAAATCGTTTTTTAATTGAAGAAAATTGTTTTTAACTTGCGAATGTTTTTTTTAATTGAGGGGAAAAAAATTTGGCCGATACTTTTTTTTAATTGCAGATTTTTTTTATTTTATTTTATTTATTTTTACTTGTATATGTTTTTTTATTTGAATAACTGTTTTTATTGGCCAATAATTTTTTTTAAATTGAAGAAACATTTTTTTTTTTACCAGCGAATTGTTTTTTAATTGAATAAAATATTTTTTAAACTTACGAATGTTTTTTTAATTGAGGAACTTTTTTTTGGCCGATACTCTTTTTTAATTGAAGAAATGTGTTGGTTTTTTTACTTGTAAATAGTTTTTTAATTGAATAACTTTTTTTATTGGCCAATACTTTTTTTTTTTAATGAAGGAACATTTTTTTAACCAGCGAATCGTTTTTTAATTGAAGAAATTTGTTTTTAACTTGCGAATGCTTTTTTTGAATGAGGAAATTTTTTTTTTGGCCGATACTTTTTTTTAATTGAAGAAAATACTTTTTTTTTTCTAGTAAATGTTTTTTTAAATGAATAACTTTTTTTATTGGCCAATACTTTTTTTTTAAATTGAAGAAACATTATTTTAACCAGCGAATCCTTTTTAAATTGAAGAAAATAGTTTTTAACTTGCGAATGTTTTTTTTCAATTGAAGAAAAAAAATTGTTTATTGAAAAAAAAAAGGTTTTTACTTGCAAATTGATTTTTATTTGAAGAAGTTTTTTATAATTTTTTTTGTTACATGCAAATCTTTCTTTTAACTGATTCAAATGTTTTCACTTGCAAATGTTTTTTTAATTGAGGAAATTAGTTTTTTTTAACTTGTAAATGTTTTTTTTAATTGAATAACTTTTTTTATTGGCCGATACTTTTTTTTAAATTGAAGAAAAAAAAAAGTAACCCGCGAAGCGTTTTTTAATTGAATAACATCATTTTTTAACTTGCGAATGTTTTTTGTAATTGAGGGACTTTTTTTTTGGCCAATACTTTTTTTTAATTGAAGAAATTCGTTTTCTTTACTTTTAATGTTTTTTTAATTGAATAACTTTTTTTATTGTCCAATACTTTTTTTAAATTGAAGAAACATTCTTTTAACCCGCAAATCGTTTTTTAATTGAAGAAAATGTTTTTTAACTTGCGAATGTTTTTTTCAATTGAAGAAAAAAAGTTTTTAATTGAAAAAAAAAAAAAAGTTTTTACTTGCGAATCGTTTTTTATTTGAATAATTTTTGTTATAATTTTTTTTGTTACATGCAAATCTTTCTTTTAACTGATTCAAATGTTTTCACTTGCAAATGTTTTTTTAATTGAAGAAATTAGTTTTTTTTACTTGTAAATGTTTGAATAACTTTTTTTATTGGCCAATACTTTTTTTTTTTAAATTGAAGAAAAAATGTTTAACCCGCAAATAGTTTTTTAATTGAAGAAAATTGTTTTTAACTTACAAATGTTTTTTTCAATTGAAGAAAAAAAAATATTTAATTAAAAAAAAAAAGTTTTTAATTGAAAAAAAAAAGTTTTTACTTGCGAATTGTTTTTTATTTGAAGAATATTTTTTATAATTGTTTTTGTTTTTTACTACACTACTGTATTTTAATGTTGTCATTATGGTGGTACTTAATGAATACTTAGGTCTACTACACTACTGTTTTTTAATGTTGTCATTATGGTGGTACTTGATGAATACTTAGGTCTACTACACTACTGTATTTAATGTCATTATGGTGGTACTTAATGAATACTTAGGTCTACTACACTACTGTATTTAATGTTGTCATTATGGTGGTACTTAATGACTATTTAGGTCTACTACACTACTGTATTTTAATGTTGTCATTATGGTGATACTTAATGACTACTTAGGTCTACTACACTACTGTATTTAATGTTGTCAATATGGTGGTACTTAATGACTACTTAGGTCTAGTACACTACTGTATTTTAATGTTGTCATTATGGTGGTACTTAATGAATACTTGGATCTACTACACTACTGTATTTAATGTTGTCATTATGGTGGTACTTAATGAATACTTAGGTCTACTACACTACTGTATTTTAATGTTGTCATTATGGTGGTACTTAATGACTACTTAGGTCTACTACACTACTGTATTTTAATGTTGTCATTATGGTGGTACTTAATGACTACTTAGGTCTACTACACTACTGTATTTAATGTTGTCATTATGGTGGTACTTAATGAATACTTAGGTCTACTACACTACTCTATTTAATGTTGTCATTATGGTGATACTTAATGACTACTTAGGTCTACTACACTACTGTATTTAATGTTGTCAATATGGTGGTACTTAATGACTACTTAGGTCTAGTACACTACTGTATTTTAATGTTGTCATTATGGTGGTACTTAATGAATACTTGGATCTACTACACTACTGTATTTAATGTTGTCATTATGGTGGTACTTAATGAATACTTGGATCTACTACACTACTGTATTTAATGTTGTCATTATGGTGGTACTTAATGACTACTTAGGTCTACTACACTACTGTATTTAATGTTGTCATTATGGTGGTACTTAATGAATACTTAGGTCTACTACACTACTGTATTTAATGTTGTCATTATGGTGGTACTTAATGAATACTTAGGTCTACTACACTACTGTATTTAATGTTGTCATTATGGTGGTACTTAATGACTACTTAGGTCTAGTACACTACTGTATTTTAATGTTGTCATTATGGTGGTACTTAATGAATACTTAGGTCTACTACACTACTGTGTTTAATGTTGTCATTATGGTGGTACTTAATGAATACTTAGGTCTACTACACTGCTGTATTTTAATGTTGTCAATATGGTGGTACTTAATGACTACTTAGGTCTAGTACACTACTGTATTTTAATGTTGTCATTATGGTGGTACTTAATGAATACTTGGATCTACTACACTACTGTATTTAATGTTGTCATTATGGTGGTACTTAATGAATACTTAGGTCTACTACACTGCTGTATTTTAATGTTGTCATGATGGTGGTACTTAATGAATACTTAGGTCTACTACACTACTGTATTTTAATGTTGTCATTATGGTGGTATTGGTGTTTTATTGGGGAAAGACGTTAATGTCTCTTGTTTTCATGTTAGCATTTAAGCTTGCAGTAAGTGTTTTAATCACTATTTGAAGTGAAACTAGTAATAGTAACCCTGGTAAGTGTTATTAAAGTGTGTATCCTCATGTCTTTTCTGTATGGAGCTAAATTACAGGCGAGGTGTCAAACGTAGAGACACAGGGGAGCGCACAGAAAAGTTGTTTGGCCTTGAAGAGACAAACGTGCTTCACTGCACCGCAAAAAGAAATGTTTTCCTCATGGGAGAGTTTGGGAAGGTGTGCTCAGTCGGGTGCTTTACTCCACGGGGGGGGGGGGGGTCATGTGACCTCCCTCTGCCCTCTTTTCCCTCTCACGCTTCTTTACAAGACCACACCAGTAACCTTGTTTTGTATTTTAATCTCGTCGCTAACACAATGTATTCCCTTACTTTTCAAAATAAAGGGCTTAATTTAACAAAAAAAAATGTTGTTATTGCAAGGAAAGAAGAATGTCCTCAAATAAAATAGTGAACCTACTAGACAACTTGTCTTTTAGTAGGAAGTAAACAAACAAAGACTCCTAATTTGTAATATCTCATTCTTTTATTTTGTCAAAAATGTTCATCTACTTGTTCATTTCCTGTTAACATCTGCTGACTTCCTGTTAAAACATGTTCTATCTCCACTTCTGTTTTTCTTCTCTTCTTTGATACTTTACATTAGTTTTGGATGATACTGTAAATGACCAAAAATATCGATGTAGTCATTGTAGTATCGACTACATACTTGGTATCGTTACAGTGGATATTTGTATAGACCCGCCCATTTGTTTACATTGAGGAGCGCTAGCTTGCTGTTAGCGCTTAGCTATTGTATCCTCCTACCGTGTGTAGTGAAGCATGTTTAGCTATTCCTCGTCCTCCAGTGATAATGCTACTTGCAAGAAACTGACATTGTCGCCAGGGATTAGTCGTTTAGAAGTAGCTAAATGTGGAGGGACGTTAGCTGCTAACGAGCACAGACTATGCGGTGCGCCCCTTCTTCCCTTTTCTGTCTCCACACTGTTTCTGCTTGTAAGTGCTCTGTGTGTGCGTTGACTCCCACGCGCCTCGGCTCATATCCTGCATATTGCCATGGCCACGGGAAAAAAAGCACCGGTATTTTTCAAAAGGCAGTATAGTAATTTATTAGTACTTCTATATTAGAAAAACTGTATCACGATACACGGTTTATATTTTGATCGATATCGATAATTATTGATACCAACAAACTAAAACCAACTATCTGTAATGGAGTTGATACATCGAAATATCACTTTCTCTTCTCAGTCCATGCAGAGAATCCACAGCGAGACGGAACAACGATGCAATCACACTGGTGTTATGAGAGTAGCGTATGTGTGTGTGTTCCTTTAAGAATGGAGTTGATACATCGAGATATCAATTTCTCTTCTCACTCCATGCAGAGAATCCACAGCGAGACAGAAAGACGATGCAATCACACTAGAATTATGAGAGTAGCGTATGTGTGTGTTCCTTTAAGAATGGAGTTGATACATCGAGATATCACTTTCTCTTCTCAGTCCATGCAGAGAATCCACAGCGAGACGGAACGACAATGCAATCACACTAGTGGTATGAGAGTAGCGTATGTGTGTGTGTTCCTTTAAGAATGGAGTTGATACATCGAGATATCACTTTCTCTTCTCACTCCATGCAGAGAATCCACAGTGAAACAGAACGACGGTGCAATCACACGAGTGGTATGAGAGTAGCGTATGTGTGTGTGTTCCTTTAAGAATGGAGTTGATACATCGAGATATCACTTTCTCTTCTCACTCCATGCAGAGAATCCACAGCGAGACAGAACGACGGTGCAATCACACTAGTGTTAGGAGAGTAGCGTATGTGTGTGTGTGTTCCTTTAAGAATGGAGTTGATACATCGAGATATCAAGTTCTCTACTCACTCCATGCAGAGAATCCTCAGCGAGACAGAAAGACGATGCAATCAAACTGTTACGTGATTGGCTGTTATGATGTCCCTCCCATTGCTTGGTGACACTTCCTGTTTCCTGTTTCTCTTTTATACAACCCTTTTTTTATTGCTATGGTTTTGTGGGCCCAGCCCTATGGTATTTCTTGAGTTGTTTTGTTGCCAAGTCGTGGGAAAAGGACTTTGGTGCACACTCTCTCTGTGGACCAGGGACAATAGGACGTCTTGGAGATCACATGTCAGTGGAAGTCCCCTCAGATCACACTAACCAGGACTCTTACTTTGGTAACTTGATCCTTCACTTCCTGTAAACACGCCCCTCAATAAGAGACTGTTTGCACCACAAGTCTTCCAGTAAGGGAACATCTACGCTACACAAGAAGTCATGCTAAGCGCTAACTGATAACTTTTTTTTAAACGCACATTAACTGCTATCATACTTGTGAGAACCCTTTTTTTGGTCATATTAGCATGCTAAAGTTTTATGCTAGCTTTTTTTTGGGCTACTTTCTATATCTACATCAACAAATAATACATTTAGGTATTTCTTCTTACCCAATCATGTGCTAGCTTCTTAGCGTTACCATGCTAGTGTGCTAACATTAGCATGCTAACTTTTCCAGCTAAAATTACACTTTTTTCCTCTAATTCCGCAGCCATACACCTTAGTCATATAACTTGATATGTGACACATGCTAGCTGTTTGCATGTTTGCGTTAGCATGCTAGCATGCTATCATGCTATCATTAAAGTGCTAGCTTTTTTTAGCTAATTTTGCAACCGCTTACACTAGAGTCATATAACTTATGTGACACTTGTTACTGCTAGCATGCTAATGTTAGCATGGTAGCATACTAACATTAACATGCTAATTTTTTGCTAACATTACATTTTTTTCTCGAATTAGACAGCCATACACTTTACAGTCATGTAACTTGGTATGTGAAACATGCTAACTGTTTGCATGTTTGCGTTAGCGCTAGCATGCTATCATTAAAGTGCTAGCTTTTTTTAGCTAATTTTGCAACCGTTTACACTAGAGTCTTATAACTTATGTGAGACTTGTTACTGCTAGCATGCTAATGTTAGCATGGTACCATACTAACATTAACATGCAAAAATTAACATGCTAACTTTTTGAGCTAGTTTTGCAACCGTTTACCCCAGAGTCATATAACTTGTTATGTGACACTTGTTACTGCTAGCATGCTAATGTTAGCATGGTACCATATTAACATTAACATGCTAACTTTTTTGCTCACTTAACGTTTTTTTCTCTAATTAGACAGCCATACACTTAACAGTCATATACTTTGGTATATGAAACATGCTAACTGTTTGCATGTTTGCGTTAGCATGCTAGCATGCTATCATTAAAGTGATAACTTTTTTAGCTAATTTTGCAACCGTTTACCCGAGAGTCATATAATTTGTCATGTGACACTTGTTACTGCTAGCATGCTATTGTTAGCATGGTACCATACTACATTAACATGCTAACTTTTTTTGCTAACTTTACATTTTTTTCTCTAATTAGACAGCCATACACCTTACAGTCATATAACTTGGTATGTGAAACATGCTAACTGTTTGCATGTTTGCGTTAGCATGTTATCATTAAAGTGCTAGCTTTTTTAGCTAATTTTGCAACAATTTACCCTAGAGTCATATAGCTTGTTATGTGACACTTGTTAAGTGCCAGCATGCCAATGTTAGCATGGTAGCATACTAACATTAACATGCTAACATTTTTGCTCACTTTACAGTTTTTTCTCTAATTAAACAGCCATACACCTTAGTCATATAACTTGGTATGTGAAACATACTAACAGCTAGCATACAAAAATTAGCATGCTAACTTTTTGAGCTAGTTTTGCAACCGTTTACCCCAGAGTCATTAAACTTGGTATGTGGCACTTGTTAACTGTTAACATGCTAATGGTAGCATGGTAGCATACTAACATTAACATGCTAATTTTTTTTGCTAACTTTAAATGTTTTCTCTCTAATTAGACAGCCATACACCTTACAGTCATATAACTTGGTATGTGACACATGCTAACTGTTTGCATGTTTGCGTTAGCACTAGCATGCTATCATTAAAGTGCTAGCTTTTTTAGCTAATTTTGCAACCGTTTACCCCAGAGTCATATAACTTGGTATGTGACACTTGTTAACTGCCAGCATGCTAATGTTAGCATGGTACCATACTGACATTAACTTGCTAGCTTTTTTGCTCACTTAACATTTTTTTCTCTAATTAGACAGCCATACACCTAACAGTCATATAACTTGGTATGTGAAACATGCTAACTGTTTGCATGTTTGCGTTAGCATGTTATCATTAAAGTGCTCGCTTTTTTAGCGAGTTTTGCAACAGTTTACCCTAGAGTCATATAACTTTGTATGTGACACTTGTTAACTGCCAGCATGCTAATATTAGCATGGTAGCATACTAACATTAACATGCTATTATTTTTGCTAACTTTACATGTTTTCTCTCTAATTAGACAGCCATACACGTCATATAACTTGGTATGTGACACATGCTAACTGATAGCACGCTAACATTAGCTTGCGAGAATGCTAACTTGTTGAGCTAGTTTTGCAACCGTTTACCCGAGGGTCATATAACTTGGTACGTGACACTTTTTAACTCCTAGCATGTAAACGATAGCATGCTAGCAAGCTAACTTAAGCGTGCTAACTTTTTCATTTAATGTTACACTTTGTTTCTCTATTTCCGCAGCCATACACCTTAAAACAGTGTTACTTGAAATGTGAGACATGCTAACTGCTAGCATGCTAACATTAGCTTGCTAGAATGCTAACTTTTTTGAGCTAGTTTAGCAACCGTTTACCCCAGAGTCATATAACTTGGTACGTGACACTTTTTAACTCTTAGCATGCAAACGATAGCATGCTAGCATGCTAACTTTTTCATCTAATTTGACCCTTTTTCCTCTATTTCCGCAGCCATACACCTCACAGCCGTGTTACTTGAAATGTGAGACATGCTAACTGATAGCATGCTAACATTAGCTTGCTAGAATGCTAATTTTTTTTAGCTAGTTTTGCAACCGTTTACCCCAGAGTCATATAACTTGGTACGTGACACTTTTTAACTCTTAGCATGCAAACGATAGCATGCTAGCAAGCTAACTTAAGCATGCTAACTTTTTCATCTAATTTTACACTTTTTCCCTCTATTTCCGCAGCCATACACCTTACAGCCGTGTTACTTGAAATGTGAGACGTGCTAACTGTTAGCATGCGGTCGTTAGCACACATGCTAACTATTAGCATTTTAATGTAAGTTTGCTAACATTGTAGCCACACTAAATTAACCTGTTTTAAAATGGTTCCAATAACATTTGGACACCTTAAGATCATGTGACCTGTACGGAGCAGGTATTTTTCTGACCGGACACCAGTAGGACTCATGAAACTGTTTTAGTCTGGTCCTAAGAACCTTCACCACATATTGACCAAAATCATTTAGCATCAGCAACTCTACCAAGCTCCCATTTTGGGAGAATAATGGCGAGCAGGTCAGCTATTTTTTGTTTTATTTCTTGTCATAAAGCAAGACTTCTCTGCCTGGGGCTGGACGGGCTGACTGGGACTCCAAGAAGAAGAAGAAGAAGAAGAGTGACCCAAAAGCATGCGGTGAAAAAAAGGAAGACATTGTAATGTGCCTGTGGGGCCAGAGAATAAAAGATGCAGCAGGAGGAGGAGGAGGAGGAGGAAGAGGAGGAGGGTGAAAGAAGGACTAAAAGCAAGGAGTGCTTCAGTGGAAAATGAACAAGATGGCTGCTCTGACCCTACACCCCAATAATAGTTCATATTGTTGTTTTATGGCCTTCTCTTTTACACTGATCAAGCAATAACATAACAACATGACCAAAACACCTTTATTTATCAGGACAACAACGTTTAACCTGACTCACATTATAAACATCTAACATGAATCTAAATAATGACATCATCAACATCTAACATGAATCTAAATAATGACATCATCAACATCTAACATGAATCTAAATATTCACATCATCAACATCTAACATGAATCTAAATATTCACATCATCAACGTCTAACATGAATCTAAATAATGACATCATCAACATCTAACATGAATCTAAATAATGACATCATCAACATCTAACATGAATCTAAAAATTGACATTATCAACATCTAACATGAATCTAAATAATGACATCATCAATATCCAACATGAATCTAAATAATGACATCATCAACACCTAACATGAATCTAAGTAATGACATCATCAACATCTAACATGAATCTAAATAATGACATCATCAACATCTAACATGAATCTAAATAATGACATCATCATCATCTCACATGAATCTAAATAATGACATCATCAACTGCTAACATAAATAATGACATCATCAACATTTAACATGAATCTAAATATTCACATCATCAACATCTAACATGAATCTAAATAATGACATCATCAACATCTAACATGAAACTAAGTAATGACATCATCAACATCTAACATGAATCTAAATATTCACATCATCAACATCTAACATGAATCTAAATAATGACATCATCAACATCTAACATGAATCTAAATAATGACATCATCAACATCTAACATGAATCTAAATATTCACATCATCAACATCTAACATAAATAATGACATCATCAACATCTAACATGAATCTAAATAATGACATTATCAACACCTAACATGAAACTAAGTAATGACATCATCAACATCTAACATGAATCTAAATAATGGCATCATCAACATCTAACATGAAACTAAATAATGACATCATCAACATCCAACATGAAACTAAATAATGACATCATCAACATCTAACATGAATATAAATAATGACATCATCAACATCTAACATGAATCTAAAAATTGACATTATCAACATCTAACATGAATCTAAATAATGACATCATCAATATCCAACATGAATCTAAATAATGACATCATCAACATCCAACATGAATCTAAGTAATGACATCATCAACATCTAACATGAATCTAAATAATGACATCATCAACATCTAACATGAATCTAAATAATGACATCATCAACATCTCACATGAATCTAAATAATGACATCATCAACTGCTAACATAAATAATGACATCATCAACATTTAACATGAATCTAAATATTCACATCATCAACATCTAACATGAATCTAAATAATGACATCATCAACATCTAACATGAAACTAAGTAATGACATCATCAACATCTAACATGAATCTAAATATTCACATCATCAACATCTAACATGAATCTAAATAATGACATCATCAATATCCAACATGAATCTAAATAATGACATCATCAACATCTAACATGAATCTAAATATTCACATCATCAACATCTAACATAAATAATGACATCATCAACATCTAACATGAATCTAAATAATGACATTATCAACATCTAACATGAAACTAAGTAATGACATCATCAACATCTAACATGAATCTAAATAATGGCATCATCAACATCTAACATGAAACTAAATAATGACATCATCAACATCCAACATGAAACTAAATAATGACATCATCAACATCTAACATGAATCTAAATAATGACATCATCAATATCCAACATGAATCTAAATAATGACATCATCAACATCTAACATGAATCTAAATAATGACATCATCAACATCTAACATGAAACTAAGTAATGACATCATCAACATCTAACATGAATCTAAATAATGACATCATCAACATCTAACATGAATCTAAATAATGACATCAACATCTAACATGAATCTAAAAACTGACATTATCAACATCTAACATGAAACTAAGTAATGTCATCATCAACATCTAACATGAATAATGACATCATCAACATCTAACATGAATCTAAATATTCACATCATCAACGTCTAACATGAATCTAAATAATGACATCATCAACATCTAACATGAATCTAAATATTGACATCATCAACATCTAACATAAATAATGACATCATCAACATCTAACATGAATCTAAATAATGACATTATCAACATCTAACATGAAACTAAGTAATGACATCATCAACATCTAACATGAATCTAAATAATGGCATCATCAACATCTAACATGAAACTAAATAATGACATCATCAACATCTAACATTAATCTAAATAATGACATCATCAACATCTAACATGAATCTAAATATTGACATCATCAACATCTAACATGAATCTAAATAATATTATCAACATCTAACATGAAACTAAGTAGTGACATCATCAACAACTAACATGAATCTAAATAATGGCATCATCAACATCTAACATGAAACTAAGTAATGACATCATCAACATCCAACATGAATAATGACATCATCAACATCTAACATGAATCTAAATATTCACATCATCAACATCTAACATGAATCTAAATAATGACATCATCAACATCTAACATGAATCTAAATATTCACATCATCAACATCTAACATAAATAATGACATCATCAACATCTAACATGAATCTAAATATTCACATCATCAACATCTAACATGAATCTAAATAATGACATCATCAACATCTAACATGAATCTAAATAATGACATCGTCAACATCTAACATGAAACTAAATAATGACATCATCAACATCTAACATGAATCTAAATAATAACATCATCAACATCTAACATGAAACTAAATAATGACATCATCAACATCTAACATTAATCTAAATAATGACATCATCAACATCTAACATGAATCTAAATATTGACATCATCAACATCTAACATGAATCTAAATAATATTATCAACATCTAACATGAAACTAAGTAGTGACATCATCAACAACTAACATGAATCTAAATAATGGCATCATCAACATCTAACATGAAACTAAGTAATGACATCATCAACATCCAACATGAATAATGACATCATCAACATCTAACATGAATCTAAATATTCACATCATCAACATCTAACATGAATCTAAATAATGACATCATCAACATCTAACATGAATCTAAATATTCACATCATCAACATCTAACATAAATAATGACATCATCAACATCTAACATGAATCTAAATATTCACATCATCAACATCTAACATAAATAATGACATCATCAACATCTAACATGAATCTAAATAATGACATCATCAACATCTAACATGAATCTAAATAATGACATCGTCAACATCTAACATGAAACTAAATAATGACATCATCAACATCTAACATGAATCTAAATAATAACATCATCAACATCTAACATGAAACTAAATAATGACATCATCAACATCTAACATGAAACACCAAAGTTACAAACTAAAGTTAGTGTGTTCTGGTGAATGCATTGAGCTGTGTGAGAAATTTCCAGCCAACTTGACAGGTGTGGTTTAAAGAACAGGTGACAACTGGATATTACTAGAAGAGGTGAGAAAGCAAGAGAAAAAAAGAAAGGATGTTGAGGGTTTAAGTTTCCATTTGATCCGCAGGTGCTTTAATTTGAGCATCACGAAAGTGGGAGGAGCCATGAAAGATCCGCAGAGTTCACACATTCCATTATCATCCCAGTCTAAACACCTGCATGGTGAAGACCACACATTGTGTGTGTGTGCGTGTGTGTGTGTGTGTGTGTGTGTGTGTGTGTAGGTGTGTGTGCGGGAAGTTGGACCATCAACACTTCTTACACGCTTTGTAGCACAGGTACTTCCTCTACGGGTGTGCAGGCCCTCACACACTCTATACTACATACATACATACATACATACATATATATATATATATATATATATACATATATATATATATATATATAATTTTTGTTGTTGTTGCTGTTGTTGCAAATATTAGCTTATTTGGAATTTGATGCCTGCAACATGTTTCAAAAAAAGCTGGCACAAGTGACAAAAAAAGAGTGAGAAAGTTGAGCAATGCTCATCAAAGACTTATTTGGAACATCCCACAGGTGAACAGGCTAATTGGGAACAGGTGGGTGCCATGATTGGGTATAAAAGCAGCTTCCATGAAATGCTCAGTCGTTCACAAACAAGGACGGGGCGAGGGTCACCACTTTGTCAACAAATGCGTGAGCAAATTGTTTAAGAACAACATTTCTCAACCAGCTATTGCAAGGAATTTAGGGATTTCACTATCTACGCTCCGTAATATCATCAAAAGGTTGAGAGAATCTGGAGAAATCACTGCACGTAAGCCATGATATTACGCACTTTGGATCCCTCAGGGGGTACTACATCAAAAAGCCACATCGGTGTGAAAAGGATATCACCACATGGGCTCAGGAACACTTCAGAAAACCACTGTCAGTAACTACAGTTGGTCGCTACATCTGTAAGTGCAAGTTAAAACTCTACTATGCAAAGCGATAGCCATTTATCAACAACACCCAGAAACGCTGCTGGCTTCGCTGGGCCCGAGTTCATCTAAGATGGACTGATACAAAGTGGAAAAGTGTTCTGTGGTCTGACGAGTCCACATTTCAAATTGTTTTTGAAAACTGTGGACGTCGTGTCCTATGGACCAAAGAGGAAAAAAAACATCCGGATTGTTCTAGGCGCAAAGTGTAAAAGGCAGCATGTGTGATGGTATGGGGGTGTATTAGTGCCCAAGACATGGGTAACTTACACATCTGTGAAGGCACCATTAATGCTGAAAGGTACATACAGGTTTTGGAGCAACATATGTTGCCATCCAAGCAATGTTATCATGGACGCCCCTGCTTATTTCAGCAAAACAATGCCAAGCCACGTGTTACAACAGCGTGGCTTTGTAGTAAAAGAGTGAGGGTACTAGACTGGCCTGCCTGTAGTCCAGACATTGAAAATGTGTGAAGGCTAAAATATGAGAAGGGAGACTGTTGAACAACTTAAGCTGTACATCAAGCAAGAATGGTAAAGAATTCCACTTCAAAAATGTGTCTCCTCAGTTCCCAAACCTTTACTGAGTGTTGTTAAAAGGAAAGGCCATGTAACACAGTGGTGAACATGCCCCTGTGACAACTTTTTTGCAATGTGTTGCTGCCATTAAAACTAAGTAAATGATTATTTGCCATAAAAAATGTAGTTTCTCAGTGTGAACATGAAATATCTTGTCTTTGCAGTCTATTCAATTGAATATAAGTTGAAAAGAATCATTGTATTCTCTTTTTATTTACCATTTACATAACGTGACAACTTTACTGCTTTTACCTTTTGTACAATGGACTTTGACCGTAAATAATCTTTCAAGGTTCTGAAGTTTCGGTTTCGTTTTTATAAGTTTTATAATCTTTATCCCTCACTAAGCTCCTCTGCTAGAAGACAAAGCAGCTTCCCGTGAAGTCATAAAAACCTACTTTACACTTCTTTAGCTATCTTTGATGTGAAATAAGACCGATTTGTCCCATTTAGGAAGGAAGGTTGCATGAATGAGTGCTATCAGTCAAAAGGACACCAAAAGTCACTTTTTAATGACATGTTTATGAGCGGCAAATGTGCTACAAATCTATCATTGTCCTCACTTTCACATTGTTGTATGTGATTATTAACTATTATTGTACTTTCCGGACTTTTCACCCACTAAGTATGAGAAGAAAATAATATTTGTCCATATATTAGTCGCGCCTGACTATAAGTCGCAGATATATACGTTGTGAAATGAGTAATTTGCACAGAAATACTCTGTAAATGTTTATTTAATTGTCTCCAAATGGTGTCTGTAACAAGGCAGTAAAACGGCTAATCAAACAAAACAGAAGTCATCGTCAAGGACCTAGTTTTTCGCTATATTTGATGTGAAATAAGACAGATTTGCATGAATGAGTGATATTAGTCAAAAGGACACCAAAAGTCACTTTTTAATCTATTATTGTATTTTCCGAACTTTTCACCCACTAAGTGTTAGAAGAAAATAATATTTGTCCATATAATAGCCGCACCTGACTATAAGTCGCAGATATATATGTTGTGAAATGAGTAATTTGCACAGAAATACTCTGTAAATGTTTATTTACATACCTAATTGTTTCCAAACACTGTCTGTAACAAGGCAGTAAAACGGCTAATCACACAAAACAGAAGTCATCGTCAAGGACCTACTTTTTCCGCTATATTTGATGTGAAATAAGACAGATTTGCATGAATGAGTGCTATCAGTCAAAAGGACACCAAAAGTCACTTTTTAATGACATGTTTATGAGCAGCAAATGTGCTACAAATCTATCATTGTCCTCACTTTCACATTGGTGTATGTGATACATGACGTCTATTACCGTATTTTCTGGACTTTTCATCCACTAAGTTTTAGAAGAAAATAATATTTGTCCATGTATTAGTCGCGCCTGACTATAAGTCGCAGATATATACGTTGTGAAATGAGTAATTTGCACAGAAATACTCTGTAAATGTTTATTTAATTGTCTCCAAATGGTGTCTGTAACAAGGCAGTAAAACGGCTAATCAAACAAAACAGAAGTCATCGTCAAGGACCTACTTTTTTGCTTTCTTTGATGTGAAATAAGACAGATTTGCATTAATGAGTGATATCAGTCAAAAGGACACCAAAAGTCACTTTTTAATGACATGTTTATGAGCAGCAAATGTGCTACAAATCTATCATTGTCCTCACTTTCACATTGTTGTATGTGATACATGACGTCTATTATTGTACTTTCCGGACTTTTCATCCACTAAGTTTTAGAAGAAAATAATATTTTTCCATATATTAGTCACGCCTGACTATAAGTGGCAGATATATACGTTGTGAAATTAGTAATTGGCACAGAAATATTCTGTAAATGTAAGGCAGTAAAACGGCTGATCAAACAAAACAGAAGTCATTGTCAAGTACCTACTTTTTCGCTATATTTGATGTGAAATAAGACAGATTTGCATGAATGAGTGATATCAGTCAAAAGGACACCAAAAGTCACTTTTTAATGACATGTTTATGAGCAGCAAATGTGCTACAAATCTATCATTGTCCTCACTTTTACATTCTTGTATGTGATACATGACATCTATTACCGTATTTTCTGGACTTTTCACCCACTAAGTGTGAGAAGAAAATAATATTTGTCCATATATTAGTCGCACCTGACTATAAGTCGCAGATATATACGTTGTGAAATGAGTAATTTGCACAGAAATATTCTGTAAATGTAAGGCAGTAAAATGGCTGATCAAACAAAACAGAAGTCATCGTCAAGGACCTACTCTTTCGCTATATTTGATGTGAAATAAGACAGATTTGCATGAATGAGTGATATCAGTCAAAAGGACACCAAAAGTCACTTTTTAATGACATGTTTATGGGCAGCAAATGTGCTACAAATCTATAATTGCCTTCACTTTCACATTGTTGTATGTGATACATGACGTCTATTATTGTACTTACCGGACTTTTCATCCACTAAGTTTTAGAAGAAAATAATATTTGTCCATATATTAGTCTCGCCTGACTATAAGTCGCAGATATATACGTTGTGAAATGAGTAATTGGCACAGAAATATTCTGTAAATGTTTATTTAATTGTTTCCAAACGGTGTCTGTAACAAGGCAGTAAAACGGCTGATCAAACAAAACAGAAGTCATCGTCAAGGACCTACTTTTTTGCTTTCTTTGATGTGAAATAAGACAGATTTGCATTAATGAGTGATATCAGTCAAAAGGACACCAAAAGTCACTTTTTAATGACATGTTTATGAGCAGCAAATGTGCTACAAATCTATCATTGTCCTCACTTTCACATTGTTGTATGTGATACATGACGTCTATTATTGTACTTTCCGGACTTTTCATCCACTAAGTTTTAGAAGAAAATAATATTTGTCCATATATTAGTCGCACCTGACTATAAGTCGCAGATATATACGTTGTGAAATGAGTAATTTGCACATAAATACTCTGTAAATGTTTATTTAATTGTTTCCAAACGATGTCTGTAACAAGGCAGTAAAACGGCTAATCACACAAAACAGAAGTCATCGTCAAGGACCTACTTTTTCCGCTATATTTGATGTGAAATAAGACAGATTTGCATGAATGAGTGATATCAGTCAAAAGGACACCAAAAGTCACTTTTTAATGACATGTTTATGAGCAGCAAATGTGCTACAAATCTATCATTGTCCTCACTTTCACATTGTTGTATGTGATACATGACGTCTATTATTGTACTTACCGGACTTTTCATCCACTAAGTTTTAGAAGAAAATAATATTTGTCCATATATTAGTCGCACCTGACTATAAGTCGCAGATATATACGTTGTGAAATGAGTAATTTGCACATAAATACTCTGTAAATGTTTATTTAATTGTTTCCAAACGATGTCTGTAACAAGGCAGTAAAACGGCTAATCACACAAAACAGAAGTCATCGTCAAGGACCTACTTTTTCCGCTATATTTGATGTGAAATAAGACAGATTTGCATGAATGAGTGATATCAGTCAAAAGGACACCAAAAGTCACTTTTTAATGACATGTTTATGAGCAGCAAATGTGCTACAAATCTATCATTGTCCTCACTTTTACATTCTTGTATGTGATACATGACGTCTATTGTAGTATTTTCTGGACTTTTCACACACTAAGTTTTAGAAGAAAATAATATTTGTCCATATATTAGTCGCACCTGACTATAAGTCGCAGATATATACGTTGTGAAATGAGTAATTTGCACAGAAATACTCTGTAAATGTTTATTTACATACCTAATTGTTTCCAAACACTGTCTGTAACAAGGCAGTAAAACGGCTGATCAAACAAAACAGAAGTCATCGTCAAGGACCTACTCTTTCGCTATATTTGATGTGAAATAAGACCGATTTGCATGAATGAGTGATATCAGTCAAAAGGACACCAAAAGTCACTTTTTAATGACATGTTTATGAGCAGCAAATGTGCTACAAATCTATCATTGTCCTCACTTTTACATTCTTGTATGTGATACATGACGTCTATTATAGTATTTTCTGGACTTTTCACACACTAAGTTTTAGAAGAAAATAATATTTGTCCATATATTAGTCGCGCCTGACTATAAGTCGCAGATATATACGTTGTGAAATGAGTAATTTGCACAGAAATATTCTGTAAATGTAAGGCAGTAAAATGGCTGATCAAACAAAACAGAAGTCATCGTCAAGGACCTACTCTTTCGCTATATTTGATGTGAAATAAGACAGATTTGCATGAATGAGTGATATCAGTCAAAAGGACACCAAAAGTCACTTTTTAATGACATGTTTATGAGCAGCAAATGTGCTACAAATCTATCATTGTCCTCACTTTTACATTGTTGTATGTGATACATGACGTCTATTATTGTATTTTCCGGACTTTTCACCCACTAAGTTTTAGAAGAAAATAATATTTGTCCATATAATAGCCGCTCCTGACTATAAGTCGCAGATATATACGTTGTGAAATGAGTAATTGGCACAGAAATATTCTGTAAATGTTTATTTAATTGTTTCCAAACGGTGTCTGTAACAAGGCAGTAAAACGGCTGATCAAACAAAACAGAAGTCATCGTCAAGGACCTACTTTTTTGCTTTCTTTGATGTGAAATAAGACAGATTTGCATTAATGAGTGATATCAGTCAAAAGGACACCAAAAGTCACTTTTTAATGACATGTTTATGAGCAGCAAATGTGCTACAAATCTATCATTGTCCTCACTTTTACATTGTTGTATGTGATACATGACGTCTATTATTGTACTTTCCGGACTTTTCACCCACTAAGTATGAGAAGAAAATAATATTTGTCCATATATTAGTCGCGCCTGACTATAAGTCGCAGATATATACGTTGTGAAATGAGTAATTTGCACAGAAATACTCTGTAAATGTTTATTTAATTGTCTCCAAATGGTGTCTGTAACAAGGCAGTAAAACGGCTAATCAAACAAAACAGAAGTCATCGTCAAGGACCTACTTTTTTGCTTTCTTTGATGTGAAATAAGACAGATTTGCATTAATGAGTGATATCAGTCAAAAGGACACCAAAAGTCACTTTTTAATGACATGTTTATGAGCAGCAAATGTGCTACAAATCTATCATTGTCCTCACTTTCACATTGTTGTATGTGATACATGACGTCTATTATTGTACTTTCCGGACTTTTCATCCACTAAGTTTTAGAAGAAAATAATATTTTTCCATATATTAGTCACGCCTGACTATAAGTGGCAGATATATACGTTGTGAAATTAGTAATTGGCACAGAAATATTCTGTAAATGTAAGGCAGTAAAACGGCTGATCAAACAAAACAGAAGTCATTGTCAAGTACCTACTTTTTCGCTATATTTGATGTGAAATAAGACAGATTTGCATGAATGAGTGATATCAGTCAAAAGGACACCAAAAGTCACTTTTTAATGACATGTTTATGAGCAGCAAATGTGCTACAAATCTATCATTGTCCTCACTTTTACATTCTTGTATGTGATACATGACATCTATTACCGTATTTTCTGGACTTTTCACCCACTAAGTGTGAGAAGAAAATAATATTTGTCCATATATTAGTCGCACCTGACTATAAGTCGCAGATATATACGTTGTGAAATGAGTAATTTGCACAGAAATATTCTGTAAATGTAAGGCAGTAAAATGGCTGATCAAACAAAACAGAAGTCATCGTCAAGGACCTACTCTTTCGCTATATTTGATGTGAAATAAGACAGATTTGCATGAATGAGTGATATCAGTCAAAAGGACACCAAAAGTCACTTTTTAATGACATGTTTATGAGCAGCAAATGTGCTACAAATCTATAATTGTCCTCACTTTCACATTCTTGTATGTGGTACATGACGTCTATTATTGTACTTTCCGGACATTTCACCCACTAAGTTTTAGAAGAAAATAATATTTGTCCATATAATAGCCGCACCTGACTATAAGTCGCAGATATATATGTTGTGAAATGAGTAATTTGCACAGAAATACTCTGTAAATGTTTATTTACATACCTAATTGTTTCCAAACACTGTCTGTAACAAGGCAGTAAAACGGCTGATCAAACAAAACAGAAGTCATCGTCAAGGACCTACTCTTTCGCTATATTTGATGTGAAATAAGACCGATTTGCATGAATGAGTGATATCAGTCAAAAGGACACCAAAAGTCACTTTTTAATGACATGTTTATGAGCAGCAAATGTGCTACAAATCTATAATTGTCCTCACTTTTACATTCTTGTATGTGATACATGACGTCTATTATTGTATTTTCCGGACTTTTCACCCACTAAGATTTAGAAGAAAATAATATTCGTCCATAAATTAGTCGCACCTGACTATAAGTCGCAGATATATACGTTGTGAAATGAGTAATTGGCACAGAAATATTCTGTAAATGTAAGGCAGTAAAACGGTTGATCACACAAAACAGAAGTCATCGTCAAGGACCTACTTTTTCGCTATCTTTGATGTGCAATAAGACAGATTTGCATGGATGAGTGCTATCAGTCAAAAGGACACCAAAAGTCACTTTTTAATGACATGTTTATGAGCAGCAAATGTGCTACAAATCTATCATTGTCCTCACTTTTACATTCTTGTATGTGATACATGACGTCTATTATTGTACTTTCCGGACTTTTCACCCACTAAGTTTTAGAAGAAAATAATATTCGTCCATAAATTAGTCGCACCTGACTATAAGTCGCAGATATATACGTTGTGAAATGAGTAATTGACACAGAAATACTCTGTAAATGTGTATTTAATCGTTTCCAAACAGTGCCTGTATCACGGCAGTAAAACGGCTGATCAAACAAAACAGAAGTCATCGTCAAGGACCTACTTTTTCGCTATAAGTCGCAGATATATACGTTGTGAAATGAGTAATTGGCACAGAAATATTCTGTAAATGTTTATTTACTTAATTGTTTCCAAACGGTGTCTGTAACAAGGCAGTAAAACGGATGACCAAACAAAACAGAATCAGCTAAACAGACTCAATAACTCCACGGTGACGTTTTGGTGAATTAACTGAGAAATTTGTGAAACTGAAACAATACAAAAATAATACTAACGCAGACACTCGTAAATGTGTTAGCATATTAGCTAATGCTGACGACGGTAGCTTGATTGCATTACGATAACACGCACAAATATGCATGAAAACACTCCTACAGACATCACACATGGGACGGTTTGGTAAGTAAGAATTGTTTTAGTTACGTTGTAAAACTAGGCTTGGAGTGATGAATGAGGAGTCCATGCGAGTAGAACGCTATGGATGGATAGTACACATGGTAGAAAGTCGGACTAAAAACTGGCAATGAGGCGACTCGTCCAAAAAAATGTTGCCACAGCACAACTAATTACACACCTTTTCACATTTTCCGCACTATAAGGCGCACCTAAAAACCACAAATTTTCTCAAAAGCTGACAGTGCGCCTTATAACCCGGTGCGCTTTATTACGATTCATTTTCATAAAGTTTCGATCTCGCAACTTCGGTAAACAGCCGCCATCTTTTTTCCCGGTAGAACAGGAAGCGCTTCTTCTTCTACGCAAGCAACCGCCAAGGTAAGCACCCGCCCCCATAGAACAGGAAGCGCTTCTTCTTCTACTGTAAGCAACCACCCGCCCCCGGAAGAAAAAGAAGCGCGCGGATATTTCGTTTCATTTCCTTTGTGTGTTTACATCTGTAAAGACCAGACTACAAAATGGCTCCTACTAAGCGACACGCTTATAACGCAGAATTTAAACTTAAGGCAATAAGTCATGCCGAAGAACACGGAAATAGAGCAGCAGCAAGAGAATATAACATAAATGAATCAATGGTGCGTAGGTGGAGGAAGCAAGAAGATGACCTGCGCCAGGTAAAGAAGACAAAACAGAGTTTCCGAGGGAACAAAGCAAGATGGCAATTGTTGGAGGACGAACTCGAACAGTGGGTTGTTGAGCAGAGAGCAGCAAGCAGAAGTGTCAGCACCATCACTATTCGAATGAAGGCAACAACGCTAGCAAGCGAACTTCACCTGGATGATTTTAAAGGTGGTGCTTCTTGGTGTTTCCGGTTTATGAAAAGACGCAATCTCTCCATCCGCACACGGACCACTATTTCACAGCAACTGCCTAACGACTTTAAAGAAAAGCTGGCTACTTTCCGTGCATATTGTAAAAACAAGATAGCGGAAAAAAAGATCCGGCCAGAGAACATTATCAACATGGACGAGGTTCCACTGACTTTTGATATTCCTGTGAACCGCACTGTTGATACAACGGGAGCACGTACGGTGAATATTCGCACCACAGGGAATGAGAAGTCGTCCTTCACTGTGGTTCTAGCTTGCCATGCTAATGGCCAGAAACTTCCTCCCATGGTGATATTCAAAAGGAAGACCTTGCCAAAAGAGACCTTTCCAGCCGGCGTCATCATAAAAGCTAACTCGAAGGGATGGATGGATGAAGAAAAGATGAGCGAGTGGTTAAGGGAAGTTTACGCGAAGAGGCCGGGTGGCTTTTTTCACACAGCTCCGTCCATGTTGATATACGACTCTATGCGCGCCCACATCACAGATGGTGTCAAAAAACAAGTGAAGCACACAAATACAACACTCGCCGTCATTCCGGGTGGATTAACCAAAGAACTCCAACCGCTGGATATTGGTGTCAACAGGGCATTCAAATCACGACTGCGAACGGCGTGGGAACAATGGATGACCGAAGGCGAACACACCTTCACTAAGACGGGCAGACAGCGCCGGACGACATACGCCAACATTTGCCAGTGGATCGTAAATGCCTGGGCAGATATTTCGGTCACAACTGTGGTCCGAGCTTTCCGGAAGGCAAGATTCACAGAACTACTGGACAACAACAGCGACACTGACTCCGATGACTTCGACGAGACGGAACCGGCCATTTTGGATCCCACGCTTGCGCAACTTTTCAATTCGGACACCGAAGACGAAGAATTCGAAGGATTTACGAATGAAGAATAACTTCAGAAAGTGAGCGCTATGTTTATTTTGTGTGTTGTGACATTAACGTTCGAGCAACATTATGTTGCTATTGCTCTACACCATTTTGAATTTTACTATGTTTGTGATTGCACATTTGTACATTTTGGGACAGAGTTGTTAGAACGCTGGTTTTCAATATATTATTAAAGTTTGACTGAACTATCTGACTGTTTTTTTGACATTCACTTTAGCGCAGCGTAGGCGCGGCTTATAGTCCGGGGCGGCTTATTGGTGGACAAAGTTATGAAATATGTAATTCATTGAAGGTGCGGCTAATAATCCGGTGCGCCTTATAGTGCGGAAAATACGGTATTCACGTTATGGCGGTCAGTGAAGAAAAATCCATAAATTAGCTGCAACGTTTCCCAAGCGGAGGAGAAAAGCCCCGATTTATATTCCATCATTTACGGCACATTGGAGGAGTACAAAGTTGGTGAAGGGGAGACTAAACCTGCACAGGTGGTCTAAACATCTCCTGGCCATTGAGGCCGCAGACCAAAGCGGGATTGTCTCCCAGCTGCCAATATTTCCCAGACGCTGCGGTGGTCAGGCTACAGAGACGTTGGCTGGCAGGTCAGACTGGCTTTGAGTGCGAGCAGAAGAGCTGCAGACAGAACGCAGAGACGGCAGGAGGAGCGGAGAGGAGCAAGAAGGCCCTTATTAGGGTGACATTTTAACACTCTGACCCATGAACCCTCTTTGATGCTCTGCTGACCTCACTAGCATTCACTAGCATGTCACACATTAGCATGTCCACATCAAACAGTACCATGTTGACATCTAACATTATCATGTCCACATAAAACAGTACCATGTTGACCTCAAACATTATCATGTCGACGTCAAACATTATCATGTCCACATCAAACACTATCATGTCGACATCAAACATTATCGTGTCGACATCAAACATTAGCATGTCGACATCAAACATTATCATGTACACATCAAACATTAGCATGTACACATCAAACATTAGCATGTCCACATCAAACATGTGAACATCAAACATTAACATGTCGAAATCTAACATTAGCATGTCCACATACAACTTTAGCATGTCCACATCAAACAGTACCATGTTGACATCTAACATTATCATGTCCACATAAAACAGTACCATGTTGACCTCAAACATTATCATGTCGACGTCAAACATTATCATGTCCACATCAAACACTATCGTGTCGACATCAAACATTATCGTGTCGACATCAAACATTAGCATGTCGACATCAAACATTATCATGTACACATCAAACATTAGCATGTACACATCAAACATTAGCATGTCCACATCAAACATGTGAACATCAAACATTAACATGTCGAAATCTAACATTAGCATGTCCACATACAACTTTAGCATGTCCACATCAAACAGTACCATGTTGTCATCTAACATTATCATGTCCACATAAAACAGTACCATGTTGACCTCAAACATTATCATGTCGACGTCAAACATTATCATGTCCACATCAAACACTATCATGTCGACATCAAACATTATCGTGTCGACATCAAACATTAGCATGTCGACATCAAACATTATCATGTACACATCAAACACTAGCATGTACACATCAAACAGTAGCATGTCCACATCAAACATGTGAACATCAAACATTAACATGTCGAAATCTAACATTAGCATGTCCACATACAACTTTAGCATGTCCACATCAAACAGTACCATGTTGACGTCTAACATTATCATGTCCACATAAAACAGTACCATGTTGACCTCAAACATTATCATGTCGACGTCAAACATTATCATGTCCACATCAAACACTATCATGTCGACATCAAACATTATCGTGTCGACATCAAACATTAGCATGTCGACATCAAACGTTATCATGTACACATCAAACATTAGCATGTACACATCAAACATTAGCATGTCCACATCAAACATGTGAACATCAAACATTAACATGTCGAAATCTAACATTAGCATGTCCACATACAACTTTAGCATGTCCACATCAAACAGTACCATGTTGACATCTAACATTATCATGTCCACATAAAACAGTACCATGTTGACCTCAAACATTATCATGTCGACGTCAAACATTATCATGTCCACATCAAACACTATCATGTCGACATCAAACATTATCGTGTCGACATCAAACATTAGCATGTCGACATCAAACATTATCATGTACACATCAAACATTAGCATGTACACATCAAACATTAGCATGTCCACATCAAACATGTGAACATCAAACATTAACATGTCGAAATCTAACATTAGCATGTCCACATACAACTTTAGCATGTCCACATCAAACATTAGCATGTGGACATCCAACTTTAGCATGTGGACATCAAACATTATCATGTGAACATCAAACACAGTAATTGCCATGTTCCTTTGTGTTGCCAGGAGGGGGGTACATGTTCAGGGGGGAGGAGGGTTGCCAGGTCAGCTGGCTTTTGAGGTCAGGGGGAGATGAAGTGAACTCAGATCTGGATTGTTTGATGTGATATTACGGACCTTGGATCCCTCGGGCTGTACTGCATCAAAAAGCGACATCAGTGTGTAAAGGATATCACCACATGGGCTCAGGAACACTTCAGAAACCCACTGTCAGTAACTACAGTTGGTCGTTACATCTGTAAGTGCAAGTTAAAAGTCTACTATGCAAGGCGAAAAACCGCTTATCAACAACACCCAGAAACGTCGTCAGCTTCGCTGGACCTGAGCTCATCTAAAATGGACTGATACAAAGTGGAAAAGTTTTCTGTGGTCTGACGAGTCCACATTTCAAATTTTTTTTTGGAGACTGTGGAGGTCGTGGCTTCATAGTAAAAGAGTGCGGGTACTAGACTGGCCTGCCTGTAGTCCAGACCTGTCTCCCATTGAAAATATGAAGGCTAAAATATGAGAAGGGAGACTGTTGAACAACTTAAGCTGTACATCAAGCAAGAATGGGAAATAATTCCACTTCAAAAATGTGTCTCCTCAGTTCCCAAACCTTTATTGGGTGTTGTTAAAAGGAAAGGCCATGTAACACAGTGGTAAAAATGCCCCTCTGACAACTTTTTTGCAATGTGTTGCTGCTATTAAATTCTAAGTTAATGATTATTTGGAAGTACCAGGTCATGACTCTGAGGTGTTTGGCTGCAAAACTGGCTAAAAAAGTGAATACGCTAATGTCAACATGCTAAAATGTTAACGTTAGCATACTAACCGTTTGTATTTAAGTTATATGACTCTCAGGGTGTTGGGCTGCAAAATTGGCCAAAACAGGCACGCTCACGTAAAATATGGTAGAATGCAAAGGTTAGCATGCTAACAGTTACATGACTCTCAGGGTGTTGGGCTGCAAAATTGGCTAAAACAGTTAGCGTGCTCACATTAACATGCTAGAATGCAAAGGTTAAAAAATTGTCTAAAAAGGTTAGCACGTTAACGTTGGCATGCTAACAGTTAGCACGTGTCAAGTACCAAGATATATGACTCTGAAGTATTCGACTGCAAAATTGTCTAAAAAGGTTAGCACGTTAACGTTAGCATGCTATCTGCTTGTGATTAATCCTGTCAAAAAAACTGTTCCTTTCTTGGTCAACGAGCTGAAGAAGACTCGAAGGCCACAGCGGGACGTTCCACCACTTTGTTCATATTGGATGCTTTCTAGAAGGTTCCACAATAGCAGGGATATGTTGCCATCCCCTAACAGAGCCTTGGTGGTCCATGGTCTGGGACTATGAGACCGTGGTTCCCACCTGCATGGCGCTTTCCAACACAAATATTAGCCTACGCGCTTACAAATATACAAAAAGACCTGCAGAGGGATTCCAGATTCCCACCTCAGAAGCTTTCATGGAGGGGAGGGGGCAGGGGGGGCAGGGTGGGGGCAGGGTGGGTCCCGCCCCAGGAATGTAAAGTGTAATCACTCGCACATTTGCCCCCCCCCCAACCCTTCAACCTTGGCTTGAACAAACGCCTGGCCTCGACACCCCCCCCCACTCTCCAGGCAGCACGTGTGGGAGGAGACCGAGTCCTTCAAGTGTCGGCCAGGCCGGCGGTTTTCCTGGTCACGGTTCAGGAGAAACCACCGGCAGCGACTTTAACGTTAGGACAAAACATCCCAGAATAAATCATTACTCGGAAAAACTACAATGTGCCGTTTTGGGGAGATTTGTGTGTGGATGCAAGCCTAACTTAAATGCTATTGTTAGCATTTTAGCAGAGTTAGAATGGACCAAGTCATGTGACTAGGAAGCATAGCATGTACAAACCCCATTTCCATATGAGTTGGGAAATTGTGTTAGATGTAAATATAAACGGAATACAATGATTTGCAAATCCTTTTCAACCCATATTCAATTGAATGCACTACAAAGACAACATATTTGATGTTCAAACTCATAAAAAATGTTAATAATTAACTTAGAATTCCATGGCTGCAACACGTGCCAAAGTAGTTGGGAAAGGGCATGTTCACCACTGTGTTACATGGCCTTTCCTTTTAACAACACTCAGTAAACGTTTGGGACCTGAAGCTTCTCAGGTGGAATTCTTTCCCATTCTTGCTTGATGTACAGCTTAAGTTGTTCAACAGTCCGGGGGTCTGGACTGCAGGCGGGCCAGGAAAGTACCCGCACTCTTTTACTATGAAGCCACGTTGATGTAACACGTGGCTTGGCATTGTCTTGCTGAAATAAGCAGGGGCGTCCATGGTAACGTTGCTTGAATGGCAACACATGTTGCTCCAAAACCTGTATGTACCTTTCAGCATTAATGGTGACTTCACAGATGTGTAAGTTACCCATGTCTTGGGCACTAATACACCCCCATACCATCACACATGCTGGCTTTTACACTTTGCGCCTAGAACAATCCGGATGGTTCTTTTCCTCTTTGGTCCGGAGGACACGACGTCCACAGTTTCCAAAAAACAATTTGAAATGTGGACTCGTCAGACCACAGAACACTTTTCCACTTTGTATCAGTCCATCTTAGATGAGCTCAGGCCCAGCGAAGCCGACGGCGTTTCTGGGTGTTGTTGATAAAAGGTTTTCGCTTTGCATGGTAGAGTTTTAACTTGCACTTACAGATGTAGTGATCAACTGTAGTTACTGACAGTGGGTTTCTGAAGTGTTCCTGAGCCCATGTGGTGATATCCTTTACACACTGATGTCGCTTGTTGATGCAGTACAGCCTGAGGGATGGAGGGTCACGGGCTTAGGTGCTTACGTGCAGTGATTTCTCCACATTCTCTGAACCCTTTGGTGATATTACGGACCGTAGATGGTGAAATCCCTAAATTCCTTGCAATAGCTGGTTGAGAAAGGTTTTTCTTAAACTGTTCAACAATTTGCGCACGCATTTGTTGACAAAGTGGTGACCCTCGCCCCATCCTTGTTTGTGAATGACTGAGCATTTCATGGAATCTACTTTTATACCCAATCATGGCACCCACCTGTTCCCAATTTGCCTGTTCACCTGTGGGATGTTCCAAATAAGTGTTTGATGAGCATTCCTCAACTTTATCAGTATTTATTGCCACCTTTTCCGACTTCTTTGGCACGTGTTGCTGGCATCAAATTCTAAAGTTAATGATTATTTGCAAAAAAATAAAGTTTATGAGTTTGAACATCAAATATGTTGTCTTTGTAGCATATTCAACTGAATATGGGTTGAAAAAGATTTGCAAATCATTGTATTCCGTTTATATTTACATCTAACACAATTTCCCAACTCATATGGAAACGGGGTTTGTAAAATTAGCTAAAAAAATTAGCATGCAAACGTTGACATGCTAACATGTTAACGTTAGCATGCTAATAGTTTGCATGTGTGAAGTACCAAGTTGTTTGACTAGGTGTTCAGCTGCAAAATAGGCAAAAAAAAAGTTAGCATATGTCAAGTACTAAATTATATGAGCCTGAGGCGTTTGGATGCAAAATTGGCTAAAACAGTTAGCATGTTAATATGTTAGAATGCTAATGTTAGTGTCAAGTACCAAGTCAAATGACTCTGAGGTGTTCAGCTGTAAAATTGGCAAAAAAAAAGTTAGCATATGTCAAGTACTAAATGATATGAGTCTAAGGCGTTCGGCTGCAAAATTGGCTAAAACGGCTAGCATGTTAATGTTAATATGTTAGAATGCTAAGAGTTAGCAAGTGTCAAGTACCAAGTCAAATGACTATTAGGTGTTCGGCTGCAAAATTGGCAAAAAAAAAAGTTAGCATATGTCAAGTACTAAATTATATGAGCCTGAGGCGTTCGGCTGCAAAATTGGCTAACACTGTTAGCATGTTAATATTTAATAAGTTAGAATGCTAATGTTAGCATGCTAAGAGTTAGCGAGTGTCAAGTACCAAGTCAAATGACTCTGAGGTGTTCGGCTGCAAAATTGGCCAAAAAAAAGTTAGCATATGTCAAGTACTAATTTATATGAGCCTGAGGCGTTCGGCTGCAAAATTGGCTAAAACAGTTAGCATGTTAATATTTTAGAATGCTAATGTTAGCATGCTAAGAGTTAGCGAGTGTCAAGTACCAAGTCAAATGACTCTGAGGCGTTCGGCTGCAAAATTGGCTAAAACGGTTAGCATGTTAATATGTTAGAATGCTAATGTTAGCATGCTAAGAGTTAGCGAGTGTCAAGTACCAAGTCAAATGACTCTGAGGTGTTCGGCTGCAAAATTGGCAAAAAAAGTTTGCATATGTCAAGTACTAAATTATATGAGTCTAAGGCGTTTGGCTGCAAAATTGGCTAAAACGGTTAGCATGTTAATGTTAATATGTTAGAATGCTAAGAGTTAGCGAGTGTCAAGTGCCAAGTCAAATGACTCTGAGGTGTTCGGCTGCAAAATTGGCAAAAAAAGTTAGCATATGTCAAACACTAAATTATATGAGCCTGAGGCTAAAACAGTTAGCATGTTAATAAGTTAGAATGCTAATGTTAGCATGCTAAGAGTTAGCAAGTTTCAAGTAACAAGTTAAATGACTCTGAGGTGTTCGGCTGCAAAATTGGCAAAAAAAAGTTAGCATATGTCAAGTACTAAATTATATGAGTCTAAGGCGTTCGGCTGCAAAATTGGATAAAACGGTTAGCATGTTAATTTTAAATATGTTAGAATGCTAATGTTAGCATGCTAAGAGTTAGCGAGTGTCAAGCACCAAGTCAAATGACTCTTAGGTGTTCGGCTGCAAAATTGGCAAAAAAAGTTTGCATATGTCAAGTACTAAATTATATGAGTCTAAGGCGTTTGGCTGCAAAATTGGCTAAAACGGTTAGCATGTTAATGTTAATATGTTAGAATGCTAAGAGTTAGCGAGTGTCAAGTGCCAAGTCAAATGACTCTGAGGTGTTCGGCTGCAAAATTGGCAAAAAAAGTTAGCATATGTCAAACACTAAATTATATGAGCCTGAGGCTAAAACAGTTAGCATGTTAATAAGTTAGAATGCTAATGTTAGCATGCTAAGAGTTAGCAAGTTTCAAGTAACAAGTTAAATGACTCTGAGGTGTTCGGCTGCAAAATTGGCAAAAAAAAGTTAGCATATGTCAAGTACCAAATTATATGAGTCTACGGCGTTCGGCTGCAAAATTGGCTAAAACAGTTAGCATGTTAATGTTTGATATGTTAGAATGCTAATGTTAGCATGCTAAGAGTTAGCGAGTGTCAAGTACCAAGTCATATGACTCTGAGGCGTTCGGCTGCAAAATTGGCTAAAACAGTTAGCATGTTAATATGTTAGAATGCTAATGTTAGCATGCTAAGAGTTAGCGAGTGTCAAGCACCAAGTCAAATGACTGAGGTGTTTGGCTGCAAAATTGGCAAAAAAAAAGTTAGCATATGTCAAGTACTAAATTATATGAGTCTTAGGCGTTCGGCTGCAAAATTGGCTAAAACAGTTAGCATGTTCATGTTTGATATGTTAGAATGCTAATGTTAGCATGCTAAGAGTTAGCGAGTGTCAAGTACCAAGTCAAATGACTCTGAGGTGTTCGGCTGCAAAATTAGCTAAGAAATTGACATGCTAACATGTTTAAGTTAGCAGGCTAACAGCTTACATGTGTGAAGTACCGAGTTATATGACTGTCAGGGTGTTCGGCTACAAAGTTTGTTAAAACATTTAGCGTGATCGTATTAAAGTTAGCATGCTAACTGTTAGCGTGTGTCAAATAAAAAGCCAAAACAGAGCCAAAAGGCTGCGGCGTTCGATTGTGAAATTGGCTAGAAGTTTGCATGCTAATGTTAACGTGTTGGCGTTAGCATGCTAACAGTTTGCATGTGTGAAGTACCGAGTTGTATGACTGTCAGGGTGTTTGGCTGCAAAATTGGCTAAAACATTTAGCATGTTAATGTTAAGATGCTACATTGCTAACGTTAGCATGCGTCAAGTGCAAAGTCAAATGACTGCAGCATTTGGGTGCAAAATTGGCAAAAAAAAAATTTGCGCATTAATGTTAGCATGCTAACAGTTAGCAAGTGTCAAGCGCCAAGTCAAATGACTCTGAAGTGTTCGGGCTGTAAAATTGGCTAAAAAAGTTAGCATATGCCAAGTACTACATTATATAAGTCTGAGGCGTTCGGCTGCAAAATTGGCTAAAACAGTTAGCATGTTGATATGTTAGAATGCTAATGTTAGCATGCTAAGAGTAAGTACCGTATTTTCCGCACCATAAGGCGCCCTGGGTTAAAAGCCGCGCCTTCAATGAACGGCATATTTCAAAACTTTGTCCACCTATAAGCCGCCCGGTGTTGTAAGCCGCATCTAACTGCGCTAAAGGAATGTCAAAAAAACAGTCAGATAGGTCAGTCAAACTTTAATAATATATTAAAAACCAGCGTTCTAACAACTCTGTTCACTCCCAAAATGTACGCAAATGTGCAATCACAAACATACGTATATCAACATGGACAGAGCTGCGTGAAAAAAGCCACCCGGCCTCTTCGCGTAAACTTAAACTTACCTTAACCACTCGCTCATCTTTTCTTCATCCATCCCTTCGAGTTAGCTTTTTATGATGACGCCGGCTGGAACGGTCTCTTTTGGCAAGGTCTTCCTTTTGAATATCACCATGGGTGGAAGTTTCTGGCCATTAGCATGGCAAGCTAGAACCACAGTGAAGGATGACTTCTCATTCCCTGTGGTGCGAATATTCACCGTACGTGCTCCCGTTGTATCCACAGTGCGGTTCACAGGAATATCAGTTGCTGTGAAATAGTAATCCGTGTGCGGATGGAGAGATTGCGTCTTTTCATGAACCGGATCCCTGACGCTTAGTAGGAGCCATTTTGTGGTCTTTACAGATGTAAACACACAAAGGAAATGAAACGTACGGTATATCCGCGCGCTTTTTCTTCTTCTACGCGGGCGGGTGGTTGCTTACAGTAGAAGAAGAAGCGCTTCCTGTTCTATGGGGGCGGGTGCTTACCTTGGCGGTTGCTTGCGTAGAAGAAGAAGCGCTTCCTGTTCTACCGGGAAAAAAGATGGCGGCTGTTTACCGAAGTTGCGAGATCGAAACTTTATGAAAATGAATCGTAATATTAATCCATATATAAAGCGCACCGGGTTAAAAGCCGCACTGTCAGCTTTTGAGTAAATTTGTGGTTTTTAGGTGCGGCTAATAGTGCGGAAAATACGGTAAGTGTCAAGTACCAAGTCAAATGACTCTGAGGTGTTCGGCTGCAAAATTGTTTAAAAAAAAAAAAAGCTAATGTGCTAATTTTAGCAATGCTGCCTGAGCCAATCAGGGGCCACGATACTGCACAGCACGCTCTGATTGTCTTGGTCTAAGTGGCTAATGCTAATGTAGCATCGCTAGTCAGTTTGAGGGTAAGGTGAAGTATAACCCACAGGAAGTGGAGGCAGGATGACATCAGCGCTGAGACGGTGGAATCCAAAGAAAGAGTCCAGGCTGAGAAGGTTTAGATGTTCTCTATAATTAGCAGAGGAGAACCTGCACAAACCTGTCTGACATATAACCCCACTTCCACTTCACACACACTCCCATCCTATTTCACACACACACTTGTAAACAATCTGACTTTATTCTCAGCACCTGATGAATACTGGACTATATTAGGCCAGACTTGGACTATATTAGGCCAGAACTGGACTATATTAGGCCAGTTGTGTCCAAAGTGCGGCCCCGGGGCCATTTTGTTCAAAAAAATATCATAGATAAAAGAGCAAAAAGTGAAAAGTTGCAATGTTGACTCGTATAACTCAAAGCTGTTTTAGTCTTCAAAACTGTCATTGCTCAAAAAATAATAATGTATCAAAATCAATGTTGTTATGAATTATTGATCATTTTTAAGACTCCAATTACTTCACATCAAATATTACACTTTGACAATGTTGGGGTCTTTTGCCCTATTTGTGTTTTTACCATAAAAAAACTAAGTTTTCTAGAGGAAAAAAAGGCATAAAATAACAAAACACAAAACATTTATAAAAACTTAAAATTTACAGATAAATATTTACTTGATTTAGATACTTAAGTGTTGAAAGTTAAAACAAAATAAAAAGTGTATGACTTATTTTTAACACTTTTATGAGTGAGGCTTTTTTAAATTGTTTATAACTGTCATTGCTCAAAAAATAATAATGTATCAAAATCAATGTTGTTGTGAATTATTGACATATTTAAAACTCCAATTACTTCACATCAAATATTACACTTTGACAATGTTGGGGTCTTTTGCCCTCTTTGTGTTTTTACCATAAAAAACTACGTTTTCTAGAGGAAAAAAAGGCATAAAATAACAAAACATTTATAAAAACTTAAAATTTACAGATAAATATTTACTTGATTTAGATACTTAAGTGTTGAAAGTTAAAACAAAATAAAAAGTGTATGACTTATTTTTAACACTTTTATGAGTGAGGCTTTTTTAAATTGTTTATAACTGTCATTGCTCAAAAAATAATAATGTATCAAAATCAATGTTGTTGTGAATTATTGACATATTTAAAACTCCAATTACTTCACATCAAATATTACACTTTGACAATGTTGGGGTCTTTTGCCCTATTTGTGTTTTTACCATAAAAAAAACTAAGTTTTCTAGAGGAAAAAAAGGCATAAAATAACAAAACACAAAACATTTATAAAAACTTAAAATTTACAGATAAATATTTACTTGATTTAGATACTTAAGTGTTGAAAGTTAAAACAAAATAAAAAGTGTATGACTTATTTTTAACACTTTTATGAGTGAGGCTTTTTTAAATTGTTTAAAACTGTCATTGCTCAAAAAATAATAATGTATCAAAATCAATGTTGTTGTGAATTATTGACATATTTAAAACTCCAATTACTTCACATCAAATATTACACTTTGACAATGTTGGGGTCTTTTGCCCTCTTTGTGTTTTTACCATAAAAAACTACGTTTTCTAGAGGAAAAAAAGGCATAAAATAACAAAACATTTATAAAAACTTAAAATTTACAGATAAATATTTACTTGATTTAGATACTTAAGTGTTGAAAGTTAAAACAAAATAAAAAGTGTATGACTTATTTTTAACACTTTTATGAGTGAGGCTTTTTTAAATTGTTTAAAACTGTCATTGCTCAAAAAATAATAATGTATCAAAATCAATGTTGTTGTGAATTATTGACATATTTAAAACTCCAATTACTTCACATCAAATATTACACTTTGACAATGTTGGGGTCTTTTGCCCTCTTTGTGTTTTTACCATAAAAAACTACGTTTTCTAGAGAAAAAAAAGGCATAAAATTCAAAACATTTATAAAAACTTAAAATTTACAGATAAATATTTACTTGATTTAGATACTTAAGTGTTGAAAGTTAAAACAAAATAAAAAGTGTATGACTTATTTTTAACACTTTTATGAGTGAGGCTTTTTTAAATTGTTTATAACTGTCATTGCTCAAAAAATAATAATGTATCAAAATCAATGTTGTTGTGAATTATTGACATATTTAAAACTCCAATTACTTCACATCAAATATTACACTTTGACAATGTTGGGGTCTTTTGCCCTCTTTGTGTTTTTACCATAAACAACTAAGTTTTCTAGAGGAAAAAAAAGGCATAAAATAACAAAACACAAAACATTTATAAAAACTTAAAATTTACAGATAAATATTTACTTGATTTAGATACTTAAGTGTTGAAAGTTAAAACAAAATAAAAAGTGTATGACTTATTTTTAACACTTTTATGAGTGAGGCTTTTTTTTTAAAAACTGTCATTGCTCAAAAAATAATAATGTATCAAAATCAATGTTGTTGTGAATTATTGACATATTTAAAACTCCAATTACTTCACATCAAATATTACACTTTGACAATGTTGGGGTCTTTTGCCCTCTTTGTGTTTTTACCATAAAAAACTACGTTTTCTAGAGGAAAAAAAGGCATAAAATAACAAAACATTTATAAAAACTTAAAATTTACAGATAAATATTTACTTGATTTAGATACTTAAGTGTTGAAAGTTAAAACAAAATAAAAAGTGTATGACTTATTTTTTAACACTTTTATGAGTGAGGCTTTTTTAAATTGTTTAAAACTGTCATTGCTCAAAAAATAATAATGTATCAAAATCAATGTTGTTGTGAATTATTGACATATTTAAAACTCCAATTACTTCACATCAAATATTACACTTTGACAATGTTGGGGTCTTTTGCCCTCTTTGTGTTTTTACCATAAACAACTAAGTTTTCTAGAGGAAAAAAAAGGCATAAAATAACAAAACACAAAACATTTATAAAAACTTAAAATTTACAGATAAATATTTACTTGATTTAGATACTTAAGTGTTGAAAGTTAAAACAAAATAAAAAGTGTATGACTTATTTTTAACACTTTTATGAGTGAGGCTTTTTTTTTAAAAACTGTCATTGCTCAAAAAATAATAATGTATCAAAATCAATGTTGTTGTGAATTATTGACATATTTAAAACTCCAATTACTTCACATCAAATATTACACTTTGACAATGTTGGGGTCTTTTGCCCCCTTTGTGTTTTTACCATAAAAAACTACGTTTTCTAGAGGAAAAAAAGGCATAAAATAACAAAACATTTATAAAAACTTAAAATGTACAGATAAATATTTACTTGATTTAGATACTTAAGTGTTGAAAGTTAAAACAAAATAAAAAGTGTATGACTTATTTTTAACACTTTTATGAGTGAGGCTTTTTTAAATTGTTTAAAACTGTCATTGCTCAAAAAATAATAATGTATCAAAATCAATGTTGTTGTGAATTATTGACATATTTAAAACTCCAATTACTTCACATCAAATATTACACTTTGACAATGTTGGGGTCTTTTGCCCTCTTTGTGTTTTTACCATAAACAACTAAGTTTTCTAGAGGAAAAAAAAGGCATAAAATAACAAAACACAAAACATTTATAAAAACTTAAAATTTACAGATAAATATTTACTTGATTTAGATACTTAAGTGTTGAAAGTTAAAACAAAATAAAAAGTGTATGACTTATTTTTAACACTTTTATGAGTGAGGCTTTTTTTTTAAAAACTGTCATTGCTCAAAAAATAATAATGTATCAAAATCAATGTTGTTGTGAATTATTGACATATTTAAAACTCCAATTACTTCACATCAAATATTACACTTTGACAATGTTGGGGTCTTTTGCCCCCTTTGTGTTTTTACCATAAACAACTAAGTTTTCTAGAGGAAAAAAAAGGCATAAAATAACAAAACACAAAACATTTATAAAAACTTAAAATTTACAGATAAATATTTACTTGATTTAGATACTTAAGTGTTGAAAGTTAAAACAAAATAAAAAGTGTATGACTTATTTTTAACACTTTTATGAGTGAGGCTTTTTTTTTAAAAACTGTCATTGCTCAAAAAATAATAATGTATCAAAATCAATGTTGTTGTGAATTATTGACATATTTAAAACTCCAATTACTTCACATCAAATATTACACTTTGACAATGTTGGGGTCTTTTGCCCCCTTTGTGTTTTTACCATAAAAAACTAAGTTTTCTAGAGGAAAAAAAGGCATAAAAAAACCAAACACAAAAAATGTATACATACTTAAAATTGACAGATAAATATGTAGTTGATTTAGATACTTAAGTGCTGAAAGTTAAAACAAATAAAACGTGTATGACTTATTTTTTACACTTTTATGGGTGAGGCTTTTTTTAATCCCTGAGTTTTGCTTAAGACTGTCATTGCTCAAAAAAATAATAATGTATCAAAATCAATGTTGTTATGAATTATTGACCTTTTTAAGACTCCAATTACTTCACATCAAATATTACACTTTGAGATATTTTTGGGGGTAGAATGTTGCATATTTTGTGTGTTTGCCATAAAAAACAGGGTTTCCTACGACAAAAAGGGCATAGACAAACAAAAACAACATTAAAAAAAGGATAAAAAGTTATAATTGAAGGATACATCTGAAGTTGATTTAAAGACTTAAGCGTTGAAAGTAAAAATTAAAAATAAAAATAAAATGTTTGACTTATTTTTAACACTTTTATGGGTGGGACCCTTCTGGGTCCCTAAAAATTTTAGTGGGATTTGTTGTTATGAATTATTGACATGTACACTTTGAAATATTTTTTAATAAAAATGTTGCATATTTTGTGTTTTTTGCCATAAAAAAACAAAGTTTTCTAGAGGAAAAAAGGCATAAAACAAACAAAACAACAATCGAAAAAAGACAACAAATGTATAAAAACTTACAATTGACAGATAAATATGAAGTTGATCTAGATACTCAAGTGTTGAAAGATAAAACTAATAAAAAGTTACAATTGACGGATACATCTGAAGTTGATTTAGAGATTTAAGCGTTGAAAGTAAAAAAAAAATTTAAAAAAAAGTTTGACTTATTTTTAACACTTTTATGAGCGGGATCCTTTTGGGTCCCTGGGAATTTTAGTGTGATTTTTTTTTAAACTCTCATTGCTCAAAAAATAATAATGAATCAAAATCAATATTGTTATGATTTATTGACCCTTTTAAGAGTCCAATTACTTTACATCAAATATTATACTTTTTATTTATTTATTTATTTCCCCCCTTTTTGTGTTTTTGCCATAAAAAAACGGGTTTCCTACACAAAAAGGGAATAAACAAACAAAAAATACCTTTAAAATTATAAAAAGTTATAATTGACGGATACATCTGAAGTTGATGTAAAGACTTAAACGTTGAAAGTAAAAAAAAAAAATTAAAAAAAAATGTTTGACTTATTTTTAACACTTTTATGGGTGGGACCCTTCTGGGTCCCTGAGAATTTTAGTGGGATTTGTTGTTATGAATTATTGACATGTACACTTTGAAATATTTTTTAATAAAAATGTTGCATATTTTGTGTTTTTTGCCATAAAAAAACAAAGTTTTCTAGAAGAAAAAAGGCATAAAACAAACAAAACAACAACCGAAAAAAGACAACAAATGTATAAAAACTTACAATTGACAGATAAATATGAAGTTGATCTAGATACTCAAGTGTTGAAAGATAAAACTAATAAAAAGTTACAATTGACGGATACATCTGAAGTTGATTTAGAGATTTAAGCGTTGAAAGTAAAAAAAATTAAAAAAAAAAGTTTGACTTATTTTTAACACTTTTATGAGCGGGATCCTTTTGGGTCCCTGGGAATTTTAGTGTGATTTTTTTTTAAACTCTCATTGCTCAAAAAATAATAATGAATCAAAATCAATATTGTTATGATTTATTGACCCTTTTAAGAGTCCAATGACTTTACATCAAATATTATACTTTTTATTTATTTATTTATTTCCCCCCTTTTTGTGTTTTTGCCATAAAAAAACGGGTTTCCTACACAAAAAGGGAATAAACAAACAAAAAATACCTTTAAAATTATAAAAAGTTATAATTGACGGATACATCTGGAGTTGATTTAGAGATTTAAGCTTTGAAAGTAAAAACTTTTATGAGCGGGACCCTTTTGGGTCCCTGTGAATTTGAGTGGGATTTTTTTTTTTAACTCTCATTGCTCAAAAAATAATAATGTATCAAAATCAATGTTGTTATGAATGATTGACATTTTTAAGACTCCAATTACTTCACATCAAATATTACACTTTGACATGGTTGGGGTCTTTTGCCCCATTTGTGTTTTTACCGTAGAAAACTATGTTTTCTAGAGGAAAAAAAGGCATAAAAAAACAAAACACAAAAATTGTATAAAAACATAAAATTGACAGATAAATATGTAGTTGATTTAGATACTTAAGTGCTGAAAGTTAAAACAAATAAAACGTGTATGACTTATTTTTTACACTTTTATGGGTGAGGCTTTTTTTAATCCCTGAGTTTTGTTTAAAACTGTCATTGCTCAAAAAACTAATAATGTATCAAAATCAATGTTGTTATGAATTATTGACCTTTTTAAGACTCCAATTACTTCACATCAATATTACACTTTGAAATATTTTTGGGGGTAGAATGTTGCATATTTTGTGTGTTTGCCATAAAAAACAGGGTTTCCTACGACAAAAAGGGCATAGACAGACAAAAACAACATTAAAAAAAATTATAAAAGTTATAATTGATGGATACATTTGAAGTTGATTTAAAGATTTAAGTGTTAAAAGTAAAACAAAAAAACACAAAAAATAAAATGTTTGACTTATTTTTAACACTTTTATGGGTGGGACCCTTCTGGGTCCTTGAGAATTTTAGTGAGATTTGTTGTTATGAATTATTGACATATACACTTTGAAATATCTTTGGGGGAAACTAATTGCATATTTTGTGTTTTTGCCATAAAAAAACAAAGTTTTCTAGAGGAAAAAAGGCATAAAACAAACAAAACAACAACAAATGTATAAAAACTTACAATTGACAGATAAATATGAAGTTGATCTAGATACTTAAGTGTTGAAAGGTAAAACAAATAAAAACGTATAATTGACGGATACATCTGAAGTTGATTTAGAGATTTAAGCGTTAAAAGTAAAAAAATAATATTGACTTATTTTTAACACTTTTATGAGTGGGACCCTTTTGGGTCCCTGTGAATTTTAGTGTGATTTTTTTTTAAACTCTCATTGCTCAAAAAATAATAATGACTCAAAATCAATGTTGTTATGATTTATTGACCCTTTTAAGAGTCCAATTAATTCACATCAAATGTTATACTTTTTATTTATTTATTTATTTTCCCTCTTTTTGTGTTTTTGCCATAAAAAAAACGGGTTTCCTACACAAAAAGGTAATAAACAAACAAAAAATACATTTAAAATTATAAAAAGTTATAATTGACGGATACATCTGAAGTTGATTTGGAGATTTAAGTGTCGAAAGTACGGTAAAAAAGAAAAGAAAACAAGTTTGACTTGTTTTTAACACTTTTATGAGCGGGACTTGTGAATTTGAGTGGGATTTTTTTAAACTGTCATTTATCAAAAAATAATAATGTATCAAAATCAATGTTGTTATGAATTATTGACCTTTTTAACACTCCAATTACTTCACATCAAATATTACACTTTGAAATATTTTGGGGGGGAGAATGTTGCATATTTTGTGTGTTTGCCATAAAAAAACGGGGTTTCCTACGACAAAAAGGGCATAGACAAACAAAAAAAAAAAAAAAAAAAAAAAAAAAAAAATGTTATAATTGATGGATACATCTAGAGTTGATTTAAAGATTTAAGCGTTAAAAGTAAACAAAAACACACAAAAAAACCATTTGACTTATTTTTAACACTTTTATGAGTGGGACCCTTCTGGGTCCCTGAGAATTTTAGTGGGATTTGTTGTTATGAATTATTGACGTATACACTTAGAAATATTTTTGGGGAAAAATTTAGCATATTTTGTGTTTTTGCCATAAAAAAACAAAGGCATAAAACAGCGGCATATTCCACTCCGGAAGGATTATACCAATTTGTGACGCTTCCGTTCGGCTTGTTCGGTGCGCCCGCCACGGTCCAGCGCCTCATGGACCGGGTGCTGCGCCCTCGCGCTGCATACGCGGCCGCTTATCTGGATGACGTCATCATCCAGAGTAGCGGCTGGGAAGAACACATGCGGCGGGTAGGGGCGGTGCTCGAGTCCCTGAGGCAGGCGGGGCTTACCGCCAACCCGACTACTACCGGAGGCTCATTCCTCGGTTTGCGGACCTGACCAGCCCACTGACTGACCTCACCCGAAAGGGTGCTCCAGATCTGGTCCGGTGGACGGAGCAGTGCCACAAACCCCTCCAGTGGCTCCGCCGCATGAAGGATGCCAACGCGCGGATCACCCGCTGGTATCTCGCTTTACAACCCTACAACTTCCGAGTGGTCCGCAGACCGGGGGCGCAGATGGCCGTGGCCGACTTCCTCTCCCGCTCTCCTACGAAGGGGGGAGGAGTGGGCGCGGCCGGACGGCTTCCCATCCTGAGTCTGGCAGTGGAGGCATGTGGAGGGGGCGTGGTCAGCGTGCCTCCTGCGGGAAGGGCGTGTGCATTGACCGGCTGACAGGTGAGTTGATTCCCCAGCTGAAGCGGGTTATCTAATCACCTGTCTCCTTTATCAGCAGCGTCCGAGGCCATGAGGAGGAGAGAGCAGACGCACGGGGGGGGGGAGCAGGAGACCGCGAGCAGAGAAACCAGAACATTGATGCCCACAAACTCAAAAATCAAAAGACTTGTTTCACCCTGAACTACAGGTCCCGCCATACATTCACCCACACCAACGAGACCTTTACAGTCATGTAGAATGGTAGTACTAGTATGTCATGTACAATGGTAGTACGAGTATGTCATGTACAATGGTAGTACTAGTATGTCATGGAGAATGGTAATACTGGTATGTCATGTACAATGGTAGTACTAGTATGTCATGTAGAATGGTAGTACGAGTATGTCATGTACAATGGTAGTACTAGTATGTCATGTAGAATGGTAATACTAGTATGTCATGTAGAATGGTAGTACTAGTATGTCATGTAGAATGGTAATACTAGTATGTCATGTAGAATGGTAGTACTAGTATGTCATGTACAATGGTGGTACTAGTATTTCATGTACAATGGTGGTACTAATATGTCATGTAGAATGGTAGTACTATTATGTCATGTAGAATGGTAGTACTAGTATTTCATGTACAATGGTAGTACTAGTATGTCATGTAGAATGGTAGTACTAGTATGTCATGTAGAATGGTAATACTAGTATGTCATGTAGAATGGTAGTACTAGTATGTCATGTACAATGGTAGTACTAGTATGTCATGTACAATGGTGGTACTAATATGTCATGTAGAATGGTAGTACTAGTATGTCATGTAGAATGGTAGTACTAGTATGTCATGTAGAATGGTAATACTAGTATGTCATGTAGAATGGTAGTACTAGTATGTCATGTACAATGGTGGTACTAGTATTTCATGTACAATGGTGGTACTAATATGTCATGTAGAATGGTAGTACTATTATGTCATGTAGAATGGTAGTACTAGTATTTCATGTACAATGGTAGTACTAGTATGTCATGTAGAATGGTAGTACGAGTATGTCATGTACAATGGTAGTACTAATATGTCATGTAGAATGGTAATACTAGTATGTCATGTAGAATGGTAGTACTAGTATGTCATGTAGAATGGTAATACTAGTATGTCATGTAGAATGGTAGTACTAGTATGTCATGTACAATGGTGGTACTAGTATTTCATGTACAATGGTGGTACTAATATGTCATGTAGAATGGTAGTACTATTACGTCATGTAGAATGGTAGTACTAGTATGTCATGTACAATGGTAGTACGAGTATGTCATGTACAATGGTAGTACTAGTATGTCATGGAGAATGGTAATACTGGTATGTCATGTACAATGGTAGTACTAGTATGTCATGTAGAATGGTAGTACGAGTATGTCATGTACAATGGTAGTACTAGTATGTCATGTAGAATGGTAATACTAGTATGTCATGTAGAATGGTAGTACTAGTATGTCATGTAGAATGGTAATACTAGTATGTCATGTAGAATGGTAGTACTAGTATGTCATGTACAATGGTGGTACTAGTATTTCATGTACAATGGTGGTACTAATATGTCATGTAGAATGGTAGTACTATTATGTCATGTAGAATGGTAGTACTAGTATTTCATGTACAATGGTAGTACTAGTATGTCATGTAGAATGGTAGTACTATTATGTCATGTAGAATGGTAGTACTAGTATTTCATGTAGAATGGTAGTACTAGTATGTCATGTACAATGGTGGTACTAGTATGTCATGTAGAATGGTAGTACTAGTATGTCATGTACAATGGTAGTACAAGTATGTCATGTACAATGGTGGTACTAGTATTTCATGTAGAATGGTGGTATAAGTAGTATGTCATGTAGTGAGTGAGGTGTGTGATCCATGTGACAATGTGCTGAGTAGGAATGTGCTGAGTGAGTGTGATCAACACAGCCAGCTGACATTTGTGCAACTCAACTTTCAGACAAGCGGAGTCATTCCATCCCATCTGAAGATTCAAACTTTGACTCTGAATCAACGACTCAATCCTGTCTGAAGATTCAAACTTTAACTCTGAATCAACGACTCAATCCCATTTGAATATTAAAACTTTAACTTGGAATCAACGACTCCATCCCATCTGAAGATTCAAACTTTGACTCTGAATCAACGACTCCATCCTGTCTGAAGATTCAAAGTTTGATTCTGAATCAACGACTCCATCCCATCTGAAGATTCAAACTTTGACTCTGAATCAACGACTCCATCCTATCTAAAGTATCAAACTTTGATTCTGAATCAACGACTCCATCCTATTTGAAGATTCAAACTTTAAATCTGAATCAACGACTCAATCCATTCTGAAGATTCAAAGTTTGACTCTGAATCAACGACTCCATCCTGTCTGAAGATTCAATGTTTGATTCTGAATCAACGACTGCATCCAATCTGAAGATTCAATTTTGACTCTGATTCAACGACTCAATCCCGTCTGAATAATAAAACTTTAACTTGGAATCAACGACTCCATCCCATCTGAAGTTTCCAACTTTGACTCTGAATCAACGACTCCATCCCATCTGAAGATTCAAACTTTAACTCTGAATCAACGACTCAATCCATTCTGAAGTTTCAAACTTTGACTCTGAATCAACGACTCCATCCTGTCTGAAGTTTCAAACTTTGACTCTGAATCAACGACTCAATCCTGTCTGAAGATTAAAACTTTAACTCTGAATCAACGACTCAATCCCATTTGAATATTAAAACTTTAACTTGGAATCAACGACTCCATCCCATCTGAAGATTCAAACTTTGACTCTGAATCAACGACTCCATCCTGTCTGAAGATTCAAAGTTTGATTCTGAATCAACGACTCCATCCCATCTGAAGATTCAAACTTTGACTCTGAATCAACGACTCCATCCTATCTAAAGTATCAAACTTTGATTCTGAATCAACGACTCCATCCTATTTGAAGATTCAAACTTTAAATCTGAATCAACGACTCAATCCATTCTGAAGATTCAAAGTTTGACTCTGAATCAACGACTCCATCCTGTCTGAAGATTCAATGTTTGATTCTGAATCAACGACTGCATCCAATCTGAAGATTCAATTTTGACTCTGATTCAACGACTCAATCCCGTCTGAATAATAAAACTTTAACTTGGAATCAACGACTCCATCCCATCTGAAGTTTCCAACTTTGACTCTGAATCAACGACTCCATCCCATCTGAAGATTCAAACTTTAACTCTGAATCAACGACTCAATCCATTCTGAAGTTTCAAACTTTGACTCTGAATCAACGACTCCATCCTGTCTGAAGTTTCAAACTTTGACTCTGAATCAACGACTCAATCCTGTCTGAAGATTAAAACTTTAACTCTGAATCAACGACTCAATCCCATTTGAATATTAAAACTTTAACTTGGAATCAACGACTCCATCCCATCTGAAGATTCAAACTTTGACTCTGAATCAACGACTCCATCCTGTCTGAAGATTCAAAGTTTGATTCTGAATCAACGACTCCATCCCATCTGAAGATTCAAACTTTGACTCTGAATCAACGACTCCATCCTATCTAAAGTATCAAACTTTGATTCTGAATCAACGACACCATCCTATTTGAAGATTCAAACTTTAAATCTGAATCAACGACTCAATCCATTCTGAAGATTCAAAGTTTGACTCTGAATCAACGACTCCATCCTGTCTGAAGATTCAATGTTTGATTCTGAATCAACGACTGCATCCAATCTGAAGATTCAATTTTGACTCTGATTCAACGACTCAATCCCGTCTGAATAATAAAACTTTAACTTGGAATCAACGACTCCATCCCATCTGAAGATTCAAACTTTGACTCTGAATCAACGACTCCATCCCATCTGAAGATTCAAACTTTAACTCTGAATCAACGACTCAATCCATTCTGAAGTTTCAAACTTTGACTCTGAATCAACGACTCCATCCTGTCTGAAGTTTCAAACTTTGACTCTGAATCAACGACTCAATCCATTCTGAAGATTCAAACATTGACTCTGAATCAATGACTCCATCCTGTCTGAAGATTCAAACTTTTATTCTGAATCAACAACTCAATCCCGTCTGAACATTTAAACTCCCTGATACATGCCAGACGCCGCCTCTAAGTGTGTGTGTGTGTGTGTGTGTGTGTGTGTGTGTGTGTGTGTGTGTGTGTGTGTAATGTGAGAGAAAAGCCATTGACAATGTACAAACGTTTGTAGCATGATAAAGACTGCACTACTTGGCTGCAACCACCAGAGGTGCTGTTGCTTTCTTGATGACGTCAGCACTTGCAAGTTGAACTACATCGACATAAAAACTTCTCCTACTGGCAATATTCTGCCTAGCAACAACACTGGCCGGGAAACAGGAGTGCAGAACATTCTACATGTACAGTGTCTTCTCGACTGTCACAGGAGTTAGTTGAGCAGCTCCTCTGGCGAGCTAGCATAAACTGTACATCTCAAACTACTATTATACTACACATACATATACATTATACTACACACATATATACATTATACTGCACATTCATATACATTATACTACACATACATATACATTATACTACACATACATATACATTATACTACACACATATATACATTATACTACACATACATATACATTATACTACACACACATATATATATATTACACTATATATATTATACTACACACACATATACATTATACTACACATACATATACATTATACTACACACATATATACATTATACTACACATACATATACATTATACTACATATACATATACATTATACTACACACACATATATATATATTACACTATATATATTATACTACACACACATATACATTATACTACACATACATATACATTATACTACACACATATATACATTATACTACACATACATATACATTATACTACACACATATATACATTATACTACACATACATATACATTATACTACACACACATATATATATATTACACTATATATATTATACTACACACACATATACATTATACTACACATACATATACATTATACTACACACATATATACATTATACTACACATACATATACATTATACTACACACATATATACATTATACTACACATACATATACATTATACTACACACACATATATATATATTACACTATATATATTATACTACACACACATATACATTATACTACACATACATATACATTATACTACACACATATATACATTATACTACACATACATATACATTATACTACATATACATATACATTATACTACACATACATATACATTTTACTACACATACATATACATTATACTACACATACATATACATTATACTACACACATATATACATTATACTACACATACATATACATTATACTACACATATATATACACTATACTACACACATATATACATTATACTACACATACATATACATTATACTACACATATATATATACATTATACTACACATACATATACATTATACTACACATACATATACATTATACTACACATTCATATACATTATACTACACACATATATACATTATACTACACATACATATACATTATACTACACATATATATACATTATACTACACATACATATACATTATACTACACATACATATACATAATACTACACATACATATACATTATACTACACACATATACATTATACTACACATACATATACATTATACTACATATACATATACATTATACTACACATACATATACATTTTACTACACATACATATACATTATACTACACATACATATACATTATACTACACACATATATACATTATACTACACATACATATACATTATACTACACATACATATACACTATACTACACACATATATACATTATACTACACATACATATACATTATACTACACATTCATATACATTATACTACACACATATATACATTATACTACACATACATATACATTATACTACACATACATATACATTATACTACACATACATATACACTATACTACACATATATATACATTATACTACACATACATATACATTATACTACACATACATATACATTATACTACACATTCATATACATTATACTACACACATATATACATTATACTACACATACATATACATTATACTACACATATATATACATTATACTACACATACATATACATTATACTACACATACATATACACTATACTACACACATATATACATTATACTACACATACATATACATTATACTACACATACATATACATTATACTACACATACATATACATTATACTACACATTCATATACATTATACTACACACATATATACATTATACTACACATACATATACATTATACTACACATATATATACATTATACTACACATACATATACATTATACTACACATACATATACATAATACTACACATACATATACATTATACTACACACATATATACATTATACTACACATACATTGACATACTACACATACATATACATTATACTACATATACATATACATTTTACTACACATACATATACATTATACTACACATATATACATTATACTACACATACATATACATTATACTACACACATATGTACATTATACTACACATACATATACATAATACTACAAATACATATACATTATACTACACACATATATACATTATACTACACAGACATATACATTATACTACACATACATTGACATTATACTACACATACATATACATTATACTACACACATATATACATTATACTACACATACATATACATTATACTACACATATATATACATTATACTACACATACATATACATTATACTACACATACATATACATTATACTACACACATATATACATTATACTACACATACATATACATTATACTACAAATATATATACATTATACTACACATACATATACATTATACTACACATACATATACATAATACTACACATACATATACATTATACTACACATACATATACATTATACTACACACATATATACATTATACTACACATACATTGACATACTACACATACATATACATTATACTACATATACATATACATTTTACTACACATACATATACATTATACTACACACATATATACATTATACTACACAAACATATACATTATACGACACATACATATACATTATACTACACACATATATACATTATACTACACATACATATACATTATACTACACACATATGTACATTATACTACACATACATATACATAATACTACAAATACATATACATTATACTACACACATATATACATTATACTACACAGACATATACATTATACTACACATACATTGACATTATACTACACATACATATACATTATACTACACACATATATACATTATACTACACATACATATACATTTTACTATATATACATATACATTATACTACACATACATATACATTATACTACACACATATATACATTATACTACACAAACATATACATTATACTACACATACATATACATTATACTACACACATATATACATTATACTACACATACATATACATTATACTACACACATATGTACATTATACTACACATACATATACATAATACTACAAATACATATACATTATACTACACACATATATACATTATACTACACAGACATATACATTATACTACACATACATTGACATTATACTACACATACATATACATTATACTACACACATATATACATTATACTACACATACATATACATTATACTACACATACATATACATTATACTACACACATATATACATTATACTACACATACATATACATTATACTACACATATATATACATTATACTACACATACATATACATTATACTACACATACATATACATAATACTACACATACATATACATTATACTACACATACATATACATTATACTACACACATATATACATTATACTACACATACATTGACATACTACACATACATATACATTATACTACATATACATATACATTTTACTACACATACATATACATTATACTACACATACATATACATTATACTACACACATACATACATTATACTACACAAACATATACATTATACGACACATACATATACATTATACTACACACATATATACATTATACTACACATACATATACATTATACTACACACATATGTACATTATACTACACATACATATACATAATACTACAAATACATATACATTATACTACACACATATATACATTATACTACACAGACATATACATTATACTACACATACATTGACATTATACTACACATACATATACATTATACTACACACATATATACATTATACTACACATACATATACATTATACTATATATACATATACATTATACTACACATACATATACATTATACTACACACATATATACATTATACTACACAAACATATACATTATACGACACATACATATACATTATACTACACACATATATACATTATACTACACATACATATACATTATACTACACACATATGTACATTATACTACACATACATATACATAATACTACAAATACATATACATTATACTACACACATATATACATTATACTACACAGACATATACATTATACTACACATACATTGACATTATACTACACATACATATACATTATACTACACACATATATACATTATACTACACATACATATACATTATACTATATATACATATACATTATACTACACATACATATACATTCTACTACACACATATATACATTATACTACACATACATATACATTATACTAGACATACATGTATACATTATACTACACACATATATACATTATACTACACATACATATACATTATACTACATATACATATACATTATACTACACATACATATACATTCTACTACACACATATATACATTATACTACACATACATATACATCATACTACACATACACATACATTATACTACTAACATATATACATTATACTACACATTCATATACATTGTACTACATATACATTATACTACACATACATATACATTCTACTAGACATACATATACATTATACTACACATACATATACATTATATTACACACATATATATATTATACTACACATACATATACATTATATTACACATATATATACATTATACTACACATGCATATACATATACTCTACCCCTATACATTGCACTACACATTCATATACATTATACTACACATTAATCTACATATACTACACATACATATACATTATACTACACATTCATATACATTATACTACAAATATATACATTATACTACACATACCTATACATTATACTACACATTTATATACATTATACTACACATATATACATTATACTACACATACATATACATTTTACTACACATATACAGTATATACATATTCAACACATACATATACATTATACTACACATTGCACTACACATTTATATACATTATACTACACATATATACATTATACTACACATACATATACATTATACTACACATATACAGTATATACATATACAACACATACATATACTATACATTATAATACACATAGACAGGGTTTCACCTTAATGTAACTGAATGCACCATCACAGCTAAATCATGGCCGCCACACCTTAAAAATAAGGTTGGGTTTTTTTTTTACATGAAAACAAATGAAACTAATATCATGCATTGTGGCCTGCAGAAGAAGACTATTTTTAACTTTTATTGACAATCTTATGATAACAACCGGTCCATTTCCAACGGGTTTTACACTTTCATCTTCCCCAGACACACAACAACACTTCCTCATTCTCCACCAATCCGCTTGCAGGCACGGACACAGGTGTGTTTGAGACCATGGGAACAATGAGCGTCAAATCCAAACCACAGGAACATAAAACATGAGCACCAGCAGGTTGTTACAGTATGTGTACAAAGTACAAAATACTGTGTACAAATTATAAAATAGTGTGTACGATCAGTATGTACTAAATATAAAATAGTGTGTACTATTAGTGTGTACAAAGTACGAAATAGTGTGTACAAAGTATAAAATAGTGTGTACTCTTAGTGTTCACAAAGTACGAAATAGTGTGTACAAAGTATAACATAGTGTGTACTATTAGTGTGCACAAAGTACGAAATAGTGTGTACAAAGTATAAAATAGTGTGTACTATTAGCGTGTACAATTGATAAAATAGTGTGTACTATCAGTATGTACTAAATATAAAATAGTGTGTACTATTAGTGTGTAGAAATTAGAAAATGGTGTGTACTGTCAGTGTGTACTAAATATAAAATAGTGTGTACTATCAGTATGTACTAAATATAAAAGTGTGTACTATTAGTGTGTAGAAATTACAAAATGCTGTGTACTGTCAGTGTGTACTAAATATAAAATAGTGTGTACTATTAGTGTGTACAAAGTATAAAATAGTGTGTACTATCAGTATGTACTAAATATAAAAGTGTGTACTATTAGTGTGTAGAAATTACAAAATGCTGTGTACTGTCAGTGTGTACTAAATATAAAATAGTGTGTACTATTAGTGTGTACAAAGTATAAAATAGTGTGTACTATTAGTGTGTACAATTGATACAACAGTGTGTACTATCAGTATGTACTAAATATAAAATAGTGTGTACTTTTAGTGTGTATGTAGTATTATATAGTGTGTACTATTAGTGTGTACAATTGACAAAATAGTGTGTATTATCAGTATGTACTAAATATAAAATAGTGTGTACTTTTAGTGTGTACAAAATAAAAAAAACCCAGTATGTGCTGTTAGTGTGTACAAATTATAAAATGGTGTGTACTATCAGTCTGTACTAAATAGTGTGTAAACAGTGTGTACTATCGGTGTGTACAAATTATAAAATAGTGTGTACTTTTAGTGTGTACAAAATAAAAAAAATTGTGTGTGCTGTTAGTGTGTACAAATTATAAAATGGTGTGTACTAAATATAAACTAGTGTGTACTATTAGTGTGTACAAAGTATACAATAGTGTGTACTATTAGTGTGTACAATTGATAACATAGTGTGTACTATCAGTATGTACTAAATATAAAATAGTCCGTACTATCAGTATGTACTAAATATAAAATAGTGTGCACTATTAGTGTGTAGAAATTATAAAATGGTGTGTACTATCAGTGTGTACTAAATATAAAATAGTGTGTACTATTAGTGTGTACAAAGTATTATATAGGGTGTACTATTAGTGTGTACAATTGATAAAATAGTGTGTATTATCAGTATGTACTAAATATAAAACAGTGTGTACTATCGGTGTGTACAAATTATAAAATAGTGTGTACTAAATGTAAAATAGTGTGTAGTGTAGTGTGTACACATACATATACATATACTCCACATGCATATACATTAATACATTCTATGTATATATGAATGCATATATATATATATATATATATATATATATATATATATATATAGCATACACACACTCTGTCTGCTCCTTTCACGTCAGCGTTGTCTTTGTCGATGTTAATGCGAGTAACTTCTTAAAATGTTTATTGTTGTCGCAATATAAAGTGAAGGATCTTTGTGATTTCTGATCAGTTGTGAGGGCACCAAAGGGACTTCTGTGTGCCTGTTGGCAGAGCAGCACGTTGTTGTGTCTTGTTAATAAACAGACAGTTTCTCCATGTTATGTTCAATATTTAGTAGTTTTATATTGTGTTAATGTGTACAAACTTTCACGAAACTATGTACTGGAACCAATTATTTACATTTTTATTGTTTCTTATGGAGAAATGCGTGTCACTATTCAAACGTTTCTATTTGCAAACACTGTTCAAGAAGCAATCAAGTTGATAAATGGAGGTTGCAGTGTATTTCTCAAGGAGGCTGGAATTGACCATTTTTCTTTGTTTTTGTCTTTTTCACTCTTCATTCTTCACATTTCTGCATAAATTTGGATCTTTAACCCCCACCCCCCTCCAGTCCTAAAGTCTGCCCCCTGCGTGCCCCCATTTACAGTAGTTGTCATTCAGCCCTGACACCGTGCATGTGAGAGGAACAATTAAGGCTCATTAGGCTTTAGCCAGCGACAAAAGGACAAAGAATACGACAACATGAGAAGATGTGACACCTTTCACCTCACAACCTCAACCTCATTTGCTCTTTGGCTCCCGAGCTCCTCTTTTTGCTACCATTGGGAAAGGTTGTTTGGATTGGGTCATATAAGTAAATGCTGTGTGAATCCATGGTCGTTAACCGGATTCACTCATGTTGTCCACTTGGTGGCGACATTTGTGCATCAATTAAACTGTCAGCTATTTCAAATGAAGTATAAAATAGTGTGTACTATCAGTGTGTACAAAGTACAAAATGGTGTGTACTATACTAAATATAAAATAGTGTGTACTATCAGTGTATACAAAGTACAACATAGTGTGCATTATTAGTGTGTACAAATTATAAAATTATGTGTACTATACTAAATATAAAAAGTGTGTACTATCAGTGTGTACAAAGTATAAAATAGTGTGTACTATTAGTGTGTTCAAATTATAAAATGGTGTGTAATGTACTAAATATAAAATAGTGAGTACTATCAGTGCATACAAAGTATAAAATAGTGTGTACTATTAGTGTGTATTAATTATAAAATGGTGTGTAATGTACTAAATATAAAATAGTGAGTACTATCAGTGTGTACAAAGTATAAAATAGTGTGTACTATTAGTGTGTATTAATTATAACATGGTGTGTACTATATTAAATATAAAATAGTGAGTACTATCAGTGGGTACCAAGTATAAAATAGTGTGTACTATTAGTGTGTATTAATTATAAAATGGTGTGTACTATATTAAATATAAAATAGTGAGTACTATCAGTGTGTACAAAATATAACATAGTGTGTACTATTAGTGTGTACAAATTATAAAATGGTGTGTATTATACTAAATGTAAAATAGTGTGTACTATCAGTGTGTACAAAGTATAAAATAGTGTGTACTATTAGCGTGTTCAAATTATAATATGCTGTGCAATATACTAAATATAAAATAGTGAGTACTATCAGTGCGTACAAAGTATAAATTAGTGTGTATTAATTATAAAATGGTGTGTACTATACTAAATATAAAATAGTGTGTACTATCAGTGTGTACAAAGTACAACATGGTGTGTGCTATTAATGTGTAAAAATGATAAAATGGTGTGTACTATACTAAATATAAATTAGCGTGTACTATCAGCATGTACAAAGTATAACATAGTGTGTACTATTAGTGTGTACAAATTATAAAATGGTGTGTACTATACTAAATATAAAATAGTGTGCACGATTACTGTGTACAACGTACAGAATACTGTGTACAAATTATAAAATAGTACGTAGGATCAGCATGTACTAAATATAAAATAGTGTGTGCTCTTAATGTGTAACAATTATAAAATGGTGTGTACTATACTAAATATAAAATAGTGGGTACTATCAGTGTGTACAAAGTATAAAATAGTGTGTACTATTAGTGTGTATTGATTATAAAATGGTGTGTACTATACTTAATATAAAATAGTGAGTAATATCAGTCTGTGCAAAGTATAAAATAGTGTGTACTATTAGTGTGTATTAATTATAAAATGGTGTGTACTATACTAAATATAAAATAGTGTGTGCTATCAGTGTGTACAAAGTACAACATAGTGTGTACTATTAATGTGTAAAAATTATAAAATGGTGTGTACTATACTAAATATAAAATAGTGAGCACTATCAGTGTGTACAAAGTATAACATACCGTGTGCTGTTAGTGTGTATTAATTATAAAATGGTGTGCACTATACTACATATAAAATAGTGTGTACTATCAGTGTGTACAAAGTACAACATAGTGTGTACTAGTAGTGTGTACACATTATAAAATGGTGTGTACTATACTAAATATAAAATACTGTGTACCATTAGTGTGTACAAAGTACAGAATACTGTGTACAAATTAGAAAATATTATGTATGATCAGTATGTACTAAATATAAAATAGTGTGTACTATTAATGTGTAAAGATTATAAAATGGTGTGTACTATACTAAATATAAAACAGTGAGTACTATCAGTGCGTGCAAAGTATAAAATAGTGTGTACTATTAGTGTGTATTAAGTATAAAATGGTGTACTATTCTAAATATAAAATAGTGAGTACTATCAGTGTGTACAAAGTATAAAATAGTGTGTACTATTAGTGTGTATTCATTATAAAATGGTGTGTACTATACTAAATATAAAATAGTGTGTACTATTAATGTGTAAAGATTATAAAATGGTGTGTACTATACTAAATATAAAACAGTGAGTACTATCAGTGCGTACAAAGTATAAAATAGTGTGTATTAAGTATAAAATGGTGTGTACTATTCTAAATATAAAATAGTGAGTACTATCAGTGTGTACAAAGTATAAAATAGTGTGTACTATTAGTGTGTATTCATTATAAAATGGTGTGTACTATACTAAATATAAAATAGTGTGTACTATTAATGTGTAAAGATTATAAAATGGTGTGTACTATACTAAATATAAAACAGTGTGTACTATTAGTGTGTATTCATTATAAAATGGTGTGTACTATACTAAATATAAAATAGTGTGTACTATTAATGTGTAAAGATTATAAAATGGTGTGTACTATACTGAATATAAAACAGTGAGTACTATCAGTGCGTACAAAGTATAAAGTAGTGTGTACTATTAGTGTGTATTAAGTATAAAATGGTGTGTACTATACTAAATATAGAATAGCGTGTACAATCAGTGTGTACAAAGTACAACATAGTGTGTACTATTAATGTGTAAAAATTATAAAATGGTGTGTACTATACTAAATATAAAATAGTGTGTACTATCAGTGTGTACAAAGTATAACATAGTGTGTACTATTAGTGTGTACAAATTATAAAATGGCGTGTACTATACTAAATATAAAATAGTGTGTACGATTAGTGTGTACAAAGTACAGAATACTGAGTACAAATTGTAAAATAGTATGTACGATCAGTATGTACTAAATATAAAATAGTGTGTACTATTAATGTGTAAAAATTATAAAATGGTGTGCACTATACTACATATAAAATAGTGTGTACTATCAGTGTGTACAAAGTACAACATAGTGTGTACTAGTAGTGTGTACACATTATAAAATGGTGTGTACTATACTAAATATAAAATACTGTGTACCATTAGTGTGTACAAAATACAGAATACTGTGTACAAATTATAAAATATTATGTACGATCAGTATGTACTAAATATAAAATAGTGTGTACTATTAATGTGTAAAGATTATAAAATGGTGTGTACTATACTAAATATAAAACAGTGAGTACTATCAGTGCGTGCAAAGTATAAAATAGTGTGTACTATTAGTGTGTATTAAGTATAAAATGGTGTGTACTATTCTAAATATAAAATAGTGAGTACTATCAGTGTGTACAAAGTATAAAATAGTGTGTACTATTAGTGTGTATTCATTATAAAATGGTGTGTACTATACTAAATATAAAATAGTGTGTACTATTAATGTGTAAAGATTATAAAATGGTGTGTACTATACTAAATATAAAACAGTGAGTACTATCAGTGCGTACAAAGTATAAAATAGTGTGTATTAAGTATAAAATGGTGTGTACTATTCTAAATGTAAAATAGTGAGTACTATCAGTGTGTACAAAGTATAAAATAGTGTGTACTATTAGTGTGTATTCATTATAAAATGGTGTGTACTATACTAAATATAAAATAGTGTGTACTATTAATGTGTAAAGATTATAAAATGGTGTGTACTATACTAAATATAAAACAGTGTGTACTATTAGTGTGTATTCATTATAAAATGGTGTGTACTATACTAAATATAAAATAGTGTGTACTATTAATGTGTAAAGATTATAAAATGGTGTGTACTATACTGAATATAAAACAGTGAGTACTATCAGTGCGTACAAAGTATAAAGTAGTGTGTACTATTAGTGTGTATTAAGTATAAAATGGTGTGTACTATACTAAATATAGAATAGCGTGTACAATCAGTGTGTACAAAGTACAACATAGTGTGTACTATTAATGTGTAAAAATTATAAAATGGTGTGTACTATACTAAATATAAAATAGTGTGTACTATCAGTGTGTACAAAGTATAACATAGTGTGTACTATTAGTGTGTACAAATTATAAAATGGCGTGTACTATACTAAATATAAAATAGTGTGTACGATTAGTGTGTACAAAGTACAGAATACTGAGTACAAATTGTAAAATAGTATGTACGATCAGTATGTACTAAATATAAAATAGTGTGTACTATTAATGTGTAAAAATTATAAAATGGTGTGCACTATACTACATATAAAATAGTGTGTACTATCAGTGTGTACAAAGTACAACATAGTGTGTACTAGTAGTGTGTACACATTATAAAATGGTGTGTACTATACTAAATATAAAATACTGTGTACCATTAGTGTGTACAAAATACAGAATACTGTGTACAAATTATAAAATATTATGTACGATCAGTATGTACTAAATATAAAATAGTGTGTACTATTAATGTGTAAAGATTATAAAATGGTGTGTATTATACTAAATATAAAACAGTGAGTACTATCAGTGCGTACAAAGTATAAAATAGTGTGTACTATTAGTGTGTATTAAGTATAAAATGGTGTGTACTATTCTAAATATAAAATAGTGAGTACTATCAGTGTGTACAAAGTATAAAATAGTGTGTACTATTAGTGTGTATTCATTATAAAATGGTGTGTACTATACTAAATATAAAATAGTGTGTACTATTAATGTGTAAAGATTATAAAATGGTGTGCTATACTAAATATAAAACAGTGAGTACTATCAGTGCGTACAAAGTATAAAATAGTGTGTACTATTAGTGTGTATTAAGTATAAAATGGTGTGTACTATTCTAAATATAAAATAGTGAGTACTATCAGTGTGTACAAAGTATAAAATAGTGTGTACTATTAGTGTGTATTCATTATAAAATGGTATGTACTATATTAAATATAAAATAGTGAGTACTATCAGTGTGTACAAAATATAACATAGTGTGTACTATTAGTGTGTAAAAATTATAAAATGGTGTGTACTTGACTAAATGTAAAATAGTGTGTACTATCAGTGTGTACAAAGTATAAATTAGTGTGTATTACTAGTGTGTATTAATTATAAAATGGTGTGTACTATACTAAATATAAAATAGTGTGTACTATCAGTGTGTACAAAGTACAACATGGTGTGTACTATTAATGTGTAAAAATTATAAAATGATGTGTACTATACTAAATATAAAATAGTGTGTACTATCAGCATGTACAAAGTATAACATAGTGTGTACTATAAGTGTGTACAAATTATAAAATGGTGTGTACTATACTAAATATAAAATAGTGTGTATGATTAGTGTGTACAAAGTACAGAATACTGAGTACAAATTGTAAAATAGTATGTACAATCAGTATGTACTAAATATAAAATAGTGTGTACTATCAGTGTGTACAAAGTACAAAATAGTGTGTACCAAATATAACATTATGTGTAATATTAGTGTGTTCAAATTATAAAATGGTGTGTACTATCACTGTGTACTCAATATAAAATAGTATGTACGATCAGTATGTACTAAATATAAAATAGTGTGTACTATCAGTGTGTACAAAGTACAAAATAGTGTGTACCAAGTATAACATTATGTGTAATATTAGTGTGTTCAAATTATAAAATAGTGTGTACTATCACTGTGTACTCAATATAAAATAGTATGTACGATCAGTATGTACTAAATATAAAACAGTGTGTACTATTAGTGTGCACAATGTACAGAATAGTGTGTACCAAGTATACAATAATGCGTAATATTAGTGTGTTCAAATTATAAAATGGTGTGTACTATCACCGTGTACTAAATATAAAATAGTGTGTACTATTAGTGTGTACAAAGTATGAAATGGTGTGTACTATTAGTGAGAGTGTTGCGTGTGATCTATTAAGACTGATAACTGGTGCAGACTGTGTTATTTAAAGGAGGACTTTGTGTGTACTACTGGCATTGTGTGCCCATGGAAACACTCATTTCCCGCCACATTCATGTTATCGCGCTGCAACCTGTGCTGGTTTGCAAAGTAGAACAAGCAGCACACATCTATAATCTGTAACACGATATAGATTCACCATCTAGACAACAGAAACTAGATTGAGGGGAGGCGGTGGACCATCACAACGCAGCAGTGCATTCATGCGTATGGAATGATCCAAATGCAAGAAAATGCATAATGAAATATTTGTTTCATGTCATATTAATATATTTCCTGGATGAAAAAAACAAATGCATTAAAAAACAATTGTAATCGTGGTGGACCACCACGGCAAAATAAAAGCCGCCACACCTTAAAAATAATTAACAAATTAAAGTACTGTAAATTCCCGACTATAAGCCACTACATTTTTTTCCTACGCTTTGAACCCTGCGGCTTATACAATGGTGTGACTAATTTATGGATTTTTCTTCGCTGGCGGCCATAATGTAAATAGTGGTAAAAAAAAACCCAAAAAAACCCCAACAAAACAAGTAAAGACATTAAATAGGTGTGTTATTGTTTGTGCCATGGTGCCACCTTTTGTAGGAGTTTGCTCACTGCGGGTGCTGCATAGTAACAGGATGTTGCGATGACTTAAGCAATTGAACATAAGAAAAAATATATGTTGATAGTAATAATAAAATATTTGTTTTTAAATGTATGTGTAACATGTGTTGGCCTTTATAAGGAGGACAAAGCTGCGAACAATGGGAGACCGGGCTTTCTGCTCCGCCGCTCCCAGTCTGTGGAACGCTCTCCCTGACCCCCTGAGGGCACCACAGACTGTGAATGCTTTTAAAAAAGGCTTAAAAACCCTTCTTTTTAAAAAAAATCCTTTTTTTTTTTTTTTTTTTTTAGATATATGCATACTAGTTATAGCTATTAGGCTGTTCTAGTTTTTATTTTTATTTTTTTTAATTATCTTTTAATTTTTTTAATTTTTAATTTCTATTTAAAAAAAAATTTGAATACACTGTAGCACTTTGAGGTTGTTTACTCAATGGAAAGTGATTTTTACAAATAAAATCTATTAGTATTATTATTAAAGAAAATGTACACATCATCGCAAATTATGCAATGACCACACCCCCGAGCCACACCCCCACAGGTTTGTAGGCAGTACCTTTGAAAAAAACTCATGATAGATTTACTACAGAAGCTCGCTTTCTGAAAGCACCGTGTGTGTGTGTGTTTGTTTTTGTGTGTGTGTGTGTGTGTGTGTGTGTGTGTGTGTGTGTGTGTGTCATGTCAGGGCTTGCCCAACACAATGTCAGTGTCCAAATGTTTGAGGAGGATGCACACCTTTCCTCCAAACAACTTCCTAGCATGCGGGGCTCTTTAACACAAATACACTCTCTTAACATAAACACACGCACACACACACACACACACACACACACACACACACACACACACACACACACACACACACACACGCCTTTAAAGTCAGTAGGGGGGCACTTTAAAAAGAGCTGAGCCACATGCTGTGTTATCTGGGTCATGAATTCTTACTGGCAGCCATGCAGAGTTCAAGCTAGCCTCATGTTTACTACTAACACTACACAACTACGACTAACACTACACGACTACTACTAACACTACACAACTACTACTACTAAACACTAGACAACTACTACTAACACTACACAACTACTACTAACACTACACAACTACTACTACTAAACACGACACAACTACTACTAACACTACACAACTACTAGTACTAACACTACACAACTACTACTACTAACACTACATTACTACTACTAAATAACACACCACTAAAAAACTAAGCTACTAACAATGTTACTAAAGACAAAACTCCACTAAAGAAGTACAAAATATTAGAGTACTAAAAAGACAAGTGTAGTAAATAACACAAGTGTAGTAAATAACACAAGTGTAGTAAATAAGACATGTGCACTAAATAACACAAGTGTAGTAAATAACACAAGTGTAGTAACAAAGACAAGTGTAGTAAATAAGACAAGTGTAGTAACTAAGACAAGTGTAGTAAATAACGCAAGTGTAGTAACGAAGACAAGTGTAGTAAATAAGACAAGTGTAGTAAATAAGACAAGTGTAGTAAATAACACAAGTGTAGTAAATAAGACAAGTGTAGTAAATAACACAAGTGTAGTAAATAAGACAAGTGTAGTAAATAAGACAAGTGTAGTAAATAACACAAGTGTAGTAAATAAGACACGTGTAGTAAATAACACAAATGTAGTAAATAAGACAAGTGTAGTAAATAACACAAGTGTAGTAAATAACAAGTGTAGTAAATAAGAAAAGTGTAGTAAATAAGACAAGTGTAGTAAATAAGTTAAGTCTAGTAAATAACACAAGTTTAGTAAATAAGACAAGTGTAGTAAATAACAAGTGTAGTAAATAAGTTAAGTCTAGTAAATAACACAAGTTTAGTAAATAAGACAAGTGTAGTAAATAACAAGTGTAGTAAATAAGACAAGTGTAGTAAATAACACAAGTGTAGTAAATAAGACAAGTGTAGTAAATAAGACAAGTGTAGTAAATAACACAAGTGTAGTAAATAAGACACGTGTAGTAAATAAGACAAGTGTAGTAAATAACACAAGTGTAGTAAATAAGACAAGTGTAGTAAATAAGACAAGTGTAGTAAATAACGCAAGTGTAGTAAATAAGACAAGTGTAGTAAATAACGCAAGTGTAGTAAATAAGACAAGTGTAGTAAATAACAAGTGTAGTAAATAAGTTAAGTCTAGTAAATAACACAAGTTTAGTAAATAAGACAAGTGTAGTAAATAACAAGTGTAGTAAATAAGTTAAGTCTAGTAAATAACACAAGTTTAGTAAATAAGACAAGTGTAGTAAATAAGACAAGTGTAGTAAATAACACAAGTGTAGTAAATAAGACAAGTGTAGTAAATAAGACAAGTGTAGTAAATAACACAAGTGTAGTAAATAAGACACGTGTAGTAAATAAGACAAGTGTAGTAAATAACACAAGTGTAGTAAATAAGACAAGTGTAGTAAATAAGACAAGTGTAGTAAATAACGCAAGTGTAGTAAATAAGACAAGTGTAGTAAATAAGACAAGTGTAGTAAATAACACAAGTGTAGTAAATAAGACAAGTATAGTAAATAAGACAAGTATAGTAAATAACACAAGTGTAGTAAATAAGACAAGTGTAGTAAATAACAAGTGTAGTAAATAAGAAAAGTGTAGTAAATAAGACAAGTGTAGTAAATAAGTTAAGTCTAGTAAATAACACAAGTTTAGTAAATAAGACAAGTGTAGTAAATAACAAGTGTAGTAAATAAGTTAAGTCTAGTAAATAACACAAGTTTAGTAAATAAGACAAGTGTAGTAAATAACAAGTGTAGTAAATAAGACAAGTGTAGTAAATAACACAAGTGTAGTAAATAAGACAAGTGTAGTAAATAAGACAAGTGTAGTAAATAACACAAGTGTAGTAAATAAGACACGTGTAGTAAATAAGACAAGTGTAGTAAATAACACAAGTGTAGTAAATAAGACAAGTGTAGTAAATAAGACAAGTGTAGTAAATAACGCAAGTGTAGTAAATAAGACAAGTGTAGTAAATAAGACAAGTGTAGTAAATAACACAAGTGTAGTAAATAAGACAAGTATAGTAAATAAGACAAGTATAGTAAATAACACAAGTGTAGTAAATAAGACAAGTGTAGTAAATAACAAGTGTAGTAAATAACACAAGTGTAGTAACACATGTGTAGTAAATAAGACAAGTGTAGTAAATAAGACAAGTGTAGTAAATAACACAAGTGTAGTAAATAACACAAGTGTAGTAAATAACACAAGTGTAGTAACACATGTGTAGTAAATAAGACAAGTGTAGTAAATAACACAAGTGTAATAAATAACACAAGTGTAGTAAATAACACAAATGTAGTAAATACGTTAAGTGTAGTAAATAAGTTAAGTGTAGTAAATAACACAAAATGTAGTAAATAAGACAAATGTAATAAATAAGTTAAGTGTAGTAAATAACACAAATGTAGTAAATAAGACAAGTGTAGTAAATAACACAAATGTAGTAAATAAGTTAAGTGTAGTAAATAAGTTAAGTGCAGTAAATAACACAAATGCAGTAAATAAGACAAATGTAATAAATACGTTAAGTGTAGTAATAAATAAGACAAGTGTAGTAACTAACACAAGTGTAGTAAATAACACAAGTGTAGTAACACATGTGTAGTAAATAACACAAGTGTAGTAAATAAGACAAATGTTGTCCCCTAAAAAATGTAACTGTGAGCAAGTTCCCAACAGCCCCTTTCATCCAGTGTTTCTTACACACTGTCTTTAATAAGTTGAATATGTTCAGTGTGAGTAAAGAACTATCCTTACACACTGTCTTTAATAAGTTGAATATGTTCAGTGTGAGTAAAGAACTATCCTTACACACTGTCTTTAATAAGTTGAATATGTTCAGTGTGAGTAAAGAACTATCCTGAACAAATAAACATATCATTGGGGGTGAGAGTGAAAATAATGATGTCCTTTAGAGGGACTTGACTGAAAATATTTGAGAACCACTTCTGTTAACAGCAACTTTTAATGTGTTTTTCAATGTTTCCCAGCACTGCATATTGTATATTATATTGTATATTTTATATTGTATATTTGAAACTGTATATTTTACATTGTATATTTTGTGTTGTATATTTTATATTTTACATTGTATATTCTAATGGCTCAATCGTTAGCATTCTGATATTAGCATGCAAGCTTTTTTTTTTGCTGATTTTGCAGGTAAACACTAAGCGTCAAATATTTTGTCACTTGACAAATTATACATGTTAGCATGCTAATGTTAATATGCTATCTTTTTTTTTATTTTTTATTTTAACTATTTTTTTGTACTTGAAGCATGCTAACGTTAGCAGGCTAGCCATTTAGACACAATTTTCGGTACATTCCTCAGGGTAATATATTTAGGTACTAGACACATGTTACGGTTAGCATTTTAGCATGCTAACATTAGCATGGTACTTTATTTTTTTTTTAGTAATTTAGCAGGTACTGTTCACACCCCAGTGATAACTGGTGATAACTGTAAACATGCCTTCTTTAACATGTTAGCATAGTACTGTGAGCATGCTAGCTTTTGTGCTAATTTTATTGGTAAATATTTTGTTACTGGACAAAGGATACCTGTTAACATACTAACATTAATATGCCAGCTTTTTTTGTGCTAATTTTGTAGGTATACACCTCAGTCATTTTTTGGTACTTGGTATTATTTTAAACAAAAATGTTCGGTATACACCTCACGGTAGTTGTTACAATTAGCATTCAAGCAAGCATGCTAGATTTGGTTTTTGTTGTTGTTTTTTGCTAATTTAGCAGGTATAGACCTCATTGTCATATATTTTGGTATTTCACTGATGCTAACTTAGCATAGTACGGTTATTATGCTACCTTTTACCAAGCCAATTTTCAGGTATACACCTTCCCGCACTGTGCGATTCAAGAACTCCTTCGTTCCACAGTCCATCCAGCTGTATAATCACTCGCCATACAGCCATAGATGACATCTGCCTATTACCTGACACCTGACATGTTAGCTACTTCTCTTTCTTTATAATGTTTATTTTCTATTTCCTGCTGGATCTGGTACTCTCTATTTTATGCTGCTGCTGTCACATATACTGCATATACTGTAATATTGTACATGTGTTGTATATATTGTATATATGTTATAGACATTAGGGATGTCCCGATCCAGGTTTTTGCACTTCCGATCCGATACCGATATTGTTTTTGCATTTCCGATCCGATGCCGATACTGACCGATACCGATACTGACCGATACTGGCCTATCCGAGCATGTATTAAAGTTTAAAGTTATCTAGCCTACTTAGTTGTCAGAATCATGTTCAAAAGGGTTTTAGTACTCTTGATAACAACTAGCCAGCTGAATTAGGGGAGTTTGAATAATACACAATGGTTGGTAACAGGAAACTGACCTGCTTATTCAAGGATAAACACAAAATAGACAAAATTAAAGCTGCAAGCAGCATTGGTCGGGCCCGCATATTTGGCAGGTGCTAGTCCTAAGTGTCCCAATACTATTGTCCAGTTTTAGTCCTAAGTCTCCCAATACTTTTGGCAGGTTGTAGTCCTACGTGTCCCAATAATTTTGGCCAGTGTAGGTGTCCCAATACTTTTGTCCAGTGGTAGTCCTAAGTGTCCCAATACTTTTGTCCAGTTGTAGTCCTAAGTGTCCCAATACTTTTGTCAAGTTGTAGTCCTAAGTGTCCCAATACTTTTGGTCAGTGTAAGTGTCCCAATACTTTTGTCCAGTGGTAGTCCTAAGTGTCCCAATACTTTTGTCCAGTGGTAGTCCTAAGTGTCCCAATACTTTTGTCAAGTTGTAGTCCTAAGTGTCCCAATACTTTTGGTCAGTGTAAGTGTCCCAATACTTTTGTCCAGTGGTAGTCCTAAGTGTCCCAATACTTTTGTCCAGTGGTAGTCCTAAGTGTCCCAATACTTTTGTCCAGTGGTAGTCCTAAGTGTCCCAATAATTTTGGCCAGTTGTAGTCCTAAGTGTCCCAATACTTTTGTCCAGTGTAAGCGTCCCAATACTTTTGGCCAGTGTAAGTGTCCCAATACTTTTGTCAAGCGGTAGTCCTAAGTGTCCCAATACTTTTGTCTACGTTTAGTCCGTATTGGGACAATCACAGCAGTATGATGATTCTAAGTGTTTTGATTGATTGATTGAGACTTTTATTAGTAGGTTGCACAGTGAAGAACATATTCCGTACAATTGACCACTAAATGGTAACACCCGAATAAGTTTTTCAACTTGTTTAAGTCGGGGTCCACTTAAATTGATTCATGATACAGATATATACTATCAGATATATACTATCATCATAATACAGTCATCACACAAGATAATCACATTGAATTATTTACATTATTTATAATCCGGGGTGTGGAGGGGGGCGCCGGATGTAAGTGTCAAAAAGACAGCCAAAAGAGTTTGATATGAGAATAAATCTAAAGTTAAAATATAGGGTAGAAATGCACCCATTTGCAGGAAATGTAGTCTTGATTTTCAACATTTTCTTTCAAGGCTTGCATGTCTACATTAAAACATTCTTCTTCATACTGCATTAATATATGCTACTTTTAAACTTTTATGCAGAGAAGGAAGTCACAACTAAAAAAATCACTAATTTTTTCATACGGTGTTGATGTGGAAATTTTTGCCTCGGCATTTTGATGGTGTGGGAGTGTGGCACCGAATGGAGATAAGCGTCTCGACAGACGTCACAATATTTGAACAATGATGACGAAAACTGTTTTCTCTGTCGTGTCCGTGTGTCGAAAATTGTTATGCGCTTATTTTTTTATTTGATTTTGTGCGTGGCATAGATTTGCTATGCGCAGAGGACGCTTAAACAGTGCGCAATTGCACAGGCGAGCACCTTAGAGGGAGCGTTGCTCGCACGGCTGCGCTCGCATCACAGCTAACGTTAGCCATGCTGCTACCTCTCTGCTCGGGGAGGGCGTATACGTATGTGACGTATGACGTGACAGTATGTGACGTATGACGTGACAGTATGTGACGTATGTCGTGACAGTATGTGACGTGGGTAAGAAGGTGAGAGGGAGACACAGGAAAGAGTGAGAAGAGCCTGTCGTGTACTGCCAGCAGCTAAAAGCAACTGCGTGAGAATTCACAGACCTGTGGATGTGTTGAAGGTGTGCTGGAAAATGCAGAACGGAAATTAGGGAGCAGCAGAAAAGTGGAATGTATTAATTAAATCGGTGCGTTGGAAAACACGGACCGGAGTTTTTTTTTTAAAACTGGATCTGGATCGGCATTTTCCCATGCCTTGCCGATACGCAATTTTTGGCAAATATCGGCAGCCGATCCGATCCAAATAACGGATCGGGACATCCCTAGTCTATTTATACCTGCATTGTCCTTTCCATCCTTACACTTTCCATCATTGTAACTGAGCTACTGTGTTGAACAATTTCCCTTGTGGAGCATTAAAGTTTGTCTAAGTCTAAGTCTAAGTCTAATGTTAGCCTGCTAGCATTTTAACAGAGGTGGGTAGTAACGCGCTACATTTACTCCGTTACATCTACTTGAGTAACTTTTGGGATAAATTGTACTTCTAGGAGTAGTTTTAATGCAACATACTTTTACTTTTACTTGAGTATATTTATAGAGAAGAAACGCTACTTTTACTCCGCTACTTTTATCTACATTCAGCTCGCTACTCGCTACTAATTTTTATCGATCTGTTAATGCACGCTTTGTTTGTTTTGGTCTGTCAGACAGACCTTCAAAGTGCCTACGTTACTGGTGACGCTTCACTCCGTTCCACCAATCAGATGCAGTCACTGGTGACGTTGGACCAATCAAACAGAGCCAGGCGGTCACATGACCTGACTTAAACAAGTTGAAAAACTTATTGGGGTGTTACCATTTAGTGGTCAATTGTACGGAATTATGTACTGAACTGTGCATTCTACTAATAAAAGTTTCAATCAATCAATCAAAAGTGTGAAGGAAAAAAGACACTTTTTTATTTCAACCATACATCCCGTCAAAAGCCTACAGTTCCTGTCTTCACAATAAAAGTGCCGCTCCATCGCGCCTGCACTTACAAAATAAGAGTCTCCGAAAGCCAGCGCAAACAAGCCAGCAAGCTACGGAGTTTGCCGCCAATGTATTTCTTGTAAAGTGTATGTAAACGAATATGGAAGCTGGACAAATAAGATGCCAAAAACCAACCACTTTCATGTGGTATTAGACAGAAAGGAGGAACTTTTCTTCTCCTCCATTTGAAAACGTGGACGTTAGCAGCACTACTGTCTGATTCCAATCAATGCAAGTCATCAGAATCAGGTAATACACCAACTTATATTCTTGTCTTCATGAAAGAAAGGAATCTATATGTTAAACATGCATGTATATTCATTAAAACACCTTTAACATGTAAACAAAAACGGCAAAATAAATAAATATAAATGATATACTGTATATATCAATGTATGTGTGTATATACATATATATATATATATATATATATATACCGGTATATATATATATATATATATATATATATATATGATATGTGTGTGTATGTTACTCATCAGTTACTCAGTACTTGAGTAGTTTTTTCACAACATACTTTTTACTTTTACTCAAGTAAATATTTGGTCTTTAAGTAAGTAATGAGTAGTCAACTCATTACTTTTACTTGAGTAATAAATCTCTAAAGTAACAGTACTCTTACTTGAGTACAATTTCTGGCTACTCTACCCACCTCTGCATTTTAAACACATTTTACTGCTGCTCATAAACATGTCATTAAAAAGTGACTTTTGGTGTCCTTTTGACTGATATCATTCATTCATGCAAATCTGTCTTATTTCACATCAAAGATAGCGAAAAAGTAGCTCCTTGACGATGACTTCTGTTTTGTTTGATCAGCCGTTTTACTGCCTTGTTACAGACATCGTTTGGAAACAATTAAATAAACATTTACAGAGTATTTATGTGCAAATTACTCATTTCACAACATATATATCTGCGACTTATAGTCAGGTGCGGCTAATATATGGACAAATATTATTTTCTTCTAAAACCTAGTGGGTGAAATATCCGGAAAATACGGTAATAGACGTCATGTATCACATACAACAATGTGAAAGTGAGAACAATGATAGATTTGTAGCACATTTGCTGCTCATAAACATGTCATTAAAAAGTGACTTTTGGTGTCCTTTTGACTGATATCACTCATTCATACAAATCGGTCTTATTTCACATCAAAGATAGCAAAAAAGTAGGTCCTTGACGATGACTTCTGTTTTGTTTGATCAGCCATTTTACTGCCTTGTCACAGACACCGTTTGGAAACAATTTAAGTAAATAAACATTTACAGAATATTTCTGTGTCAATTACTCATTTCACAACGTATATATCTGCGACTTATAGTCGAGTGCGACTAATATATGGACAAATATTTTCTTCTAACACTTAGTGGGTGAAAAGTTCGGAAAATACAATAATAGATGTCAAGAATGTAAAAGTGAGGACAATGATAGCTTTGTAGCACATTTGCTGCTCATAAACATGTTATTAGGAAAGTGACTTTTAAAATAGAATAGAATAGAGTTGTATTTGTCATTATTACAGTGAACAGGTTCAAAGAACAACGAAATTGGAGCAGATCCCCTAAGGTGCATACACAATAATTTAGTAATATAAATAGTAAAAAAAGAAAAGAAAAAGAAGATATGTATCTATATATATGTATATATCCACACACATGCATATATCCATACATATGCATATATATATACATATAACATTATTGCACATTAACAATAGCATGCTGGCTTTAAAAAAACAAAAACGTTTATATATATTTTATATTTTGGTATTTCTTTGATGCTGACTGTAAGTATGCTATTGTTAACACGGTACTGTTAGCATGTTAACTTTCTTTTTAGCTCATTTTGCTTATATTTTTTGTTTCTTGACTTGATTCACTTTTCAGCATTCACTCGCATTTTCTTGTTCTTTGACATTTTTTTTAAATATTTTATGGTTTTGAATATGAAAACTACCAAAATGGCCCCCGCCTACTTTGATTTGTCAGTCTGTGGCCCTCAGTGGAAAAAAGTTTGGGCACCTCTAGAAGGTTTCCCAGATCCTATGCGAAAAAAAACGACTATTAATAGCAATAATAGTCCAAATAATGCTGTACTCACGGACGGGCTGTAGTCTGGGGTCCATGCCGCCGCAGGTCTGCTGCAGGCGGCCCACCTTCCTCTGCAGCCCCCGGAGTCTCACGCCGGAGCTCTCCAGGTCCGCTTGGAGCTCCTGGAAGATGGAGCAGGCGTGTTTGGCCAAGTCCGACATTTGACGGAGTGTCCTGGCCAGGCAGACGTTGCTGATGGACGCCAGGTCCTCCAAGACCGGAGTCTCCTGGTCGGGGTTCGAAACTTGGTGCCGGCACAGCAGCTGCGGCTCCACCAGCCGCTTGGCGAACGGCATGTTCAAAAAAAAAAAGAAGAAGGAGAATCTTCTCCTCGGACCCTGCTTCAGTTGTCCGCCATCCTTTCACGGAGGAGGACTGAGGTGCTCCTCAAAGATCATCTCGTGTCGGACTTTCCGCCGAGCGGACTAAAAAAAAAAAAAGAAAAAAAAAAGTCTGTTTGAAAAAAAAGAGGCAGCGGGAAGTTGGGAAAACAAGGGGAGAAAAACAAGGAGCGCATTTTTTTACGGACTGAACTAATAAAAAGTAACCTACGGCGATGCCTTCAGGGACACTCGGAAAACAGACGTACAAAGGCGGGTTTCCCCGGCAGGGGCGTGGCTAAGGTAGCCGTGACCAATTAAAACCGACATAGATAGAAATAGATGGATGGGGATCAGGCCCGGCCCTAACCAATCAGGCGCCCTAGGCAAGATTTTAGGTGGCGCCCCCCCCCCCCCACATCGGCAGTGGAGTGTATATACCAGGGGTCGGCAACCTTTACCAGTCAAAGAGCCATTTTGACCAGTTTCACAAATTATAGAAAACAATGGGAGCCGCAAAAATGTTTTGAAATTTTAAATGAAATAACACTGCATTCAAAGTTTTTTTTTTGCTTTGTGCTATGTATAACCAGGGGTCTCAGACACGTTGCCCACACCTTCAGGTGGAATTTGAAAGCTGGTGCGGCACGCGGGTTTTAAATGAATGGCGCTTGTCAGCGTCATGCATGCCGTGATGGTACAGTATGTAGCGCCCACTACACCCAGCGTGCCTGATCAGTATGGGGCTTCCGCTTGCTCACGTAGGTAACAGCAAGGCATACTTGGTCAACAACCACACAGGTCACACTGACGGTGGCGGTATAAAAAAACAAAACTTTAACACTCTTATTAATAATGCGCCACACTGTGAACCCACACCAAACAAGAATGACAAACAAATTTCGGGAGAACATCTGCACCGTAACACAACATAAACACAACAGGACAAATACCCAGAATCCCATGCAGCCCTAACTCTTCCGGGATACATTATACACCCCCCGCATTATTAGTAAGAGTGTTAAAGTTTTGTTTTTTTATACCGCCACCGTCAGTGTGACCTGTGTGGTTGTTGACCAAGTATGCCTTGCTGTCACGTACGTGTGCAAGCAGAAGATGTATATTGTATAACAAGTGCTGGCACGCTGTTAATACAGATTGTAGAGGGCGCCAAATGTTGTACCATCATGGCACGCCCTTATTATAGCCGTAAGGGTGAAAATCGGTGATTATTAATCCCGAGTGTTTTCTGCGAGAGGCACTGAAATCCGGAAGTCTCACGGGAAAATTGGGGGGTTCAGCAAGTAAGCTGCTGAGCCGCATCAGAGTGATCAAAGAGCCGCATGCGGCTCCGGAGCCACGGGTTGCCGACCCCTGGTATATACTCACAAGAAACCGAATAGCTTTGTCTTTGACCTTTTTTTTTACTTACAACTATACCTAATATATAAAGGGGTGGAAAAGTGACTATTACCTGCAGGGCAAACATTAGCTAACCAGAAGGCAATAACAATGTAAACAAAAAACACCTGCTTAAAAGATCTAATACAAATGTCCCTGAGGAATGTAAGGTGGGAGTACTGTAATTACCTAACGTTACATTATTATTTTCCATAACAATTTAGCCCCCTCCACAATATTAACCCGACGTTAAAACAGAACTAGCTATTTATTGATTAGCAATTGCCGAATCATGTAACATTAGCTTAATGCTAAAAAGCCAGGTTACTATCACATTCTGTATCAGACAAATAATTTCATGTAGGCTAATACCTACCTGCTACCTCTGTCTTTTCTCATTTCTCCTCCTCTTCTTTTCTCTTGTTTCTTCCCTGGGCACCTGACAGTTTTGGCCGTTTTGACATCGTGTGTTGATTTTTTGATGTGTCCAAAAAGAGTCATGATACGGGGAAGGGAGGGGGCGCATCGTGCGGGGGGAGGGGGGGGGCGTAATGTTGTAACAAATAATATTTCTATTAAATAGGCTTTACTTTGCATTTTAATCAATGTGGGATTATTTTTTGTATTTAGAAATAATAGTATCAACTTTTTTTTTTTTCTCCAACATTTGTGGCACTGGCACCGGCGCCCTTAGCATTTGCCTATACGGCCTATGCCACGGGCCGGCCCTGATGGGGATGGTAGTAAAAAATACAATAAAAATAATAAAAACCAAAAATTATATATATATATATTTTTCCAACAATTTTAAGTATGTGTTTGTAAAGTACTTTTAGTAAACATTACCGTGTGTCTCCAAAAAGTACTATTGTGTATCATACTAGGTTAGCAACACTAACATAGCTATGTGAGCTACATGCTAACATTACATTTCAACATCATACTAGGTTAGCAACACTAGCATAGCTATGTGTGCTACATGCTAACATTACATTTTAACATCATGCTAGGTGAGCAACACTAGCATAGCTATGTGAGCTAAATGCTAACATGACATTTTAAGATCATACTAGGTTAGCAACACTAGCATAGCTATGTGAACAACATGCTAACATTACTTTTTAACATCATGCTAGGTTAGCAACACTAACATAGCTACGTGAGCTACATGCTAACAATACTTTTTAACATCATGCTAGGTTAGCAATGCTAGCATAGCTATGTGAGCTACATGCTAACATTACTTTTTAACATCATGCTAGGTTAATAACACTAACATAGCTATGTGAGCTACATGCTAACATTACATATTAACATCATACTAGGTTAGCAACACTAACATAGCTACGTGAGCTAAATGCTAACATTAAATTTTAACATCATGCTAGGTTAGTAACACTTGCACAGCTATGTGAGCTACATGCTAACATTACTTTTTAACATCATGCTAGGTTAGCAATGCTAGCATAGCTAAGTGAGCTACATGCTAACATTACTTTTTAACATCATGCTAGGTTAGCAACACTAACTTAGCTACGTGAGCTAAATGCTAACATTACATTTTAACATTATGCAAGGTGAGGAACATTAGCATAGCTACGTGGGCTAAATGCTAACATTACATTTTAACATCATGCTAGGTTAGCAACACTAGAATAGCTACGTGAGCTACATGCTAACATTACATTTGAACATTATGATAGTTTAGCAACACCAGCATAGCTATGTGAGCTACATGCTAACATTACTTTTTAACATCATGCTAGGTTAGCAACACTAACATAGCTACGTGAGCTAAATGCTAACATTACATTTTAACATCATGCTAGGTTAGCAACACTGGAATAGCTATGTGAGCTACATGCTAACATTACATTTGAACATTATGATAGTTTAGCAACACTAGCATAGCTAAGTGAGCTACATGCTAACAATCATTTTTAACATCATGCTAGGTTAATAACACTAACATGGCTATGTGAGCTACATGCTAACATTACATATTAACATCATGCTAGGTTAGCAACACTAGCATAGCTACGTGAGCTAAATGCTAACATTACATTGTAACATCATGCTAGGCTAGCAACACTAGCATAGCTAAATGGGCTAAATGCTAACATTAAATTTTAACATCATGCTAGGTTAGCAACACTAGCATAGCTATGTGGGCTAAATGCTAACATTACATTTCAACATCATACGAGGTTAGCATATTCACTGAAGAACAAAAAGGCGGGTTTACTGGTTAAAAGACATAACTAATATAAATGTTATTGTTTGAATATTTATCATCAGTGAATTTAACGGTTATTTAGCAGGTGCGGTTTGAAGTAAACACTTAATGACAACTTTTAGCCTCCATGCGAGCATGCTTAGCATGTTTGTTGTGTTGTCAGCCAGACGAGATGTTAGCGTGTTAGCGGCTCAAAGTTGCTAAAAGACAGGAAATGTTAGTTTTGGTGTGCGCTCATGCTGCTCCTCATTCAGATGTGCTGACTGAGCCTTTCTTTCAGGCCGCTAATGCCGCCATAAAGGACTTCCTGTTGGCCACTCGTGTCGCGCGGCAGAAGTGCAACCTCGGCAAAGCGGCGGCGGGCACACAAAGGCCGCGCACGCCGGAGACATGCGGACCATGTCGTCACCGCGTGTGGCGGGCTGGGGGCCACACACAAAAGCTGCTAATCTTTGCGGTGATAAAGTCAGCTTTAGCGCACCAGCACGTGTTAGCACTTTCAAGTTGCACTTGGAAACTAGAACATGAATAAAACCTTTAAGTTAGCGCAAGAAGTAAACTTACAGCCACCACAAGTAATTTTATTTATTTTTTTTTTGTATTTATTTTTTTTTTTTGCAGTGATTAAGACAGCTTTAGCGCACCAGCACGTGTTAGCACTTTCAAGGAGCACTTGGAAACTAGTACATGAATAAAACCTTTAAGTTTGCGCAAGAAGTAAACTTACAGCCACCACAAGTAAAACTTTTTATTTTTATTGATTTTATTTTTTTGCGGTGATAAAGTCAGCTTTAGCGCACCAGCACGTGTGAGCACTTTCAAGTTGCACTTGGAAACTAGTAAATCAATAAAACTGTTAAGTTTGCGCAAGAAGTAAACTTACAGCCACCACAAGTAATTTTATTTATTTTATTTATTTATATATTTTAATTTTTTGCGGTGATTAAGTCAGCTTTAGCGCACCAGCACGTGTTAGCACTTTCAAGTTGCACTTGGAAACTAGTACATGAATAAAACCGTTAAGTTTGCGCAAGAAATAAACTTACAGCCACCACAAGTAATTATTTTATTTTATTTTTATTTTTTTTGCTGTGATAAAGTCAGCTTTAGCGCCCCGGCACGTGTTAGCACTTTCAAGTTGCACTTGGAAACTAGTACATTAATAAAATCTTTAAGTTTGTGGAAGAAGTAAAGTTACAGCCACCACAAGTAAAACTTTTTTTTTTTTTTGCGGTGATAAAGTCAGTTTTAGCGCACCAGCACGTGTTAGCACTTTCAAGTTGCACTTGGAAACTAGTACATGAATAAAACCTTTAAGTTAGCGCAAGAAGCAAACTTACAGCCACCACAAGTAAAACTTTTTTTTTTCTTTTTTTTTTTGCGGTGATAAAGTCAGCTTTAGCGCACCAGCACGTGTTAGCACTTTCAAGTTGCACTTGGAAACTAGTACATGAATAAAACCTTTAAGTTAGCGCAAGAAGTAAACCTACAGCCACCACAAGTAATTTTATTTATTTTTATTTTGTATTTATTTATTTTATTTTGCAGTGATTAAGTCAGCTTTAGCGCACCAGCACGTGTTAGCACTTTCAAGTTGCACTTGGAAACTAGTACATGAATAAAACCTTTAAGTTAGCGCAAGAAGCAAACTTACAGCCACCACAAGTAAAACTTTTTTTTTTCTTTTTTTTTTTGCGGTGATAAAGTCAGCTTTAGCGCACCAGCACGTGTTAGCACTTTCAAGTTGCACTTGGAAACTAGTACATGAATAAAACCTTTAAGTTAGCGCAAGAAGTAAACCTACAGCCACCACAAGTAATTTTATTTATTTTTATTTTGTATTTATTTATTTTATTTTGCAGTGATTAAGTCAGCTTTAGCGCACCAGCACGTGTTAGCACTTTCAAGTTGCACTTGGAAACTAGTACATGAATAAAACCGTTAAGTTTGCGCAAGAAGTAAACTTACAGCCACCACAAGTAAAACTTTTTATTTGTATTCATTTTATTTTTTTGCGGTGATAAAGTCAGCTTTAGCGCCCCAGCACGTAATAGCACTTTCAAGTTGCACTTGGAACTAGTAAATCAATAAAACTGTTAAGTTTGCGCAAGAAGTAGACTTACAGCCACCACAAGTAATTTTATTTATTTTATTTATTTATATATTTTAATTTTTTGCGGTGATTAAGTCAGCTTTAGCGCACCAGCACGTGTTAGCACTTTCAAGTTGCACTTGGAAACTAGTACATGAATAAAACCGTTAAGTTAGCGCAAGAAGTAAACCTACAGCCACTACAAGTTTTTTTTATTTTTTTTATTTTGTATTTTTTTTTTTTTTTTGCTGTGATAAAGTCAGTTTTAGCGCACCAGCACGTGTTAGCACTTTCAAGTTGCACTTGGAAACTAGTACATGAATAAAACCTTTAAGTTAGCGCAAGAAGCAAACTTACAGCCACCACAAGTAAAACTTTTTTTTTTTCTTTTTTTTTTTTGCGGTGATTAAGTCAGCTTTAGCGCACCAGCACGTGTTAGCACTTTCAAGTAGCACTTGGAAACTAGTACATGAATAAAACCGTTAAGTTAGCGCAAGAAGTAAACCTACAGCCACTACAAGTTTTTTTTATTTTTTTTATTTTGTATTTATTTATTTTTTTTGCTGTGATAAAGTCAGTTTTAGCGCACCAGCACGTGTTAGCACTTTCAAGTTGCACTTGGAAACTAGTACATGAATAAAACCTTTAAGTTAGCGCAAGAAGCAAACTTACAGCCACCACAAGTAAAACTTTTTTTTTTTCTTTTTTTTTTTGCGGTGATAAAGTCAGCTTTAGCGCACCAGCACGTGTTAGCACTTTCAAGTTGCACTTGGAAACTAGAACATGAATAAAACCTTTAAGTTAGCGCAAGAAGTAAACTTACAGCCACCACAAGTAATTTTATTTATTTTTATTTTGTATTTATTTATTTTTTTTGCAGTGATTAAGACAGCTTTAGCGCACCAGCACGTGTTAGCACTTTCAAGGAGCACTTGGAAACTAGTACATGAATAAAACCTTTAAGTTTGCGCAAGAAGTAAACTTACAGCCACCACAAGTAAAACTTTTTATTTTTATTGATTTTATTTTTTTGCGGTGATAAAGTCAGCTTTAGCGCACCAGCACGTGTGAGCACTTTCAAGTTGCACTTGGAAACTAGTAAATCAATAAAACTGTTAAGTTTGCGCAAGAAGTTAACTTACAGCCACCACAAGTAATTTTATTTATTTTATTTATTTATTTTATTTATTTATATATTTTAATTTTTTGCGGTAATTAAGTCAGCTTTAGCGCACCAGCACGTGTTAGCACTTTCAAGTTGCACTTGGAAACTAGTACATGAATAAAACCTTTAAGTTAGCGCAAGAAGTAAACTTACAGCCACCACAAGTAATTTTATTTATTTTTATTTTGTATTTATTTATTTTATTTTGCAGTGATTAAGTCAGCTTTAGCGCACCAGCACGTGTTAGCACTTTCAAGTTGCACTTGAAAACTAGTACATGAATAAAACCGTTAAGTTAGCGCAAGAAGCAAACTTACAGCCACCACAAGTAAAACTTTTATTTTATTTTTTATTTTGTGCGGTGATAAAGTCAGCTTTAGCGCACCAGCACGTGTGAGCACTTTCAAGTTGCACTTGGAAACTAGTAAATCAATAAAACTGTTAAGTTTGCGCAAGAAGTAAACTTACAGCCACCACAAGTAATTTTATTTATTTTATTTATTTATATATTTTAATTTTTTGCGGTGATTAAGTCAGCTTTAGCGCACCAGCACGTGTTAGCACTTTCAAGTTGCACTTGGAAACTAGTACATGAATAAAACCTTTAAGTTAGCGCAAGAAGCAAACTTACAGCCACCACAAGTAATTTTATTTATTTTTATTTTGTATTTATTTATTTTATTTTGCAGTGATTAAGTCAGCTTTAGCGCACCAGCACGTGTTAGCACTTTCAAGTTGCACTTGAAAACTAGTACATGAATAAAACCGTTAAGTTAGCGCAAGAAGCAAACTTACAGCCACCACAAGTAAAACTTTTATTTTATTTTTTATTTTGTGCGGTGATAAAGTCAGCTTTAGCGCACCAGCACGTGTTAGCACTTTCAAGTTGCACTTGGAAACTAGTACATTAATAAAACCTTTAAGTTAGCGCAAGAAGTAAACTTACAGCCACCGCAAGTAATTTTATTTATTTTATTTATTTTATTTATTTTATTTATTTTATTTATTTTATTTATTTTATTTATTTTATTTATTTATTTATTTTAATTTTTTGCAGTGATTAAGTCAGCTTTAGCGCACCAGCACGTGTTAGCACTTTCAAGTTGCACTTGGAAACTAGAACATGAATAAAACCTTTAAGTTAGCGCAAGAAGTAAACTTACAGCCACCACAAGTAATTTAATTTTTTTTAATTTTGTATTTTTTTTTTTTTTTTTGCTGTGATTAAGTTAGCTTCAGTGCACCAGCACGTGTTAGCACTTTCAAGTTGCACTAGGAAACTAGTACATGAATAAAACCTTTAAGTTTGCGCAAGAAATAAACTTATAGCCACCACAAGTAATTTTTTTATTTTATTTTTATTTTTTTTGCGGTGATAAAGTCAGCTTTAGCGCCCCAGCACGTGTTAGCACTTTCAAGTTGCACTTGGAAACTAGTACATTAATAAAATCTTTAAGTTTGCGCAAGAAGTAAACTTACAGCCACGACAAGTAAAACTTTTTTTTTTTTTTGCTGTGATTAAGTCAGCTTTAGCGCACCAGCACGTGTTAGCACTTTCAAGTTGCACTTGGAAACTAGTACATGAATAAAACCGTTAAGTTTGCGCAAGAAGTAAACTTACAGCCACCACAAGTAAAACTTTTTATTTTTATTTATTTTATTTTTTTGCGGTGATAAAGTCAGCTTCAGTGCACCAGCACGTGTTAGTACTTTCAAGTTGCACTTGGAAACTAGTACATGAATAAAACCTTTAAGTTTGCGCAAGAAATAAACTTATAGCCACCACAAGTAATTTTTTTATTTTATTTTTATTTTTTTTGCGGTGATAAAGTCAGCTTTAGCGCCCCAGCACGTGTTAGCACTTTCAAGTTGCACTTGGAAACTAGTACATTAATAAAATCTTTAAGTTTGCGCAAGAAGTAAACTTACAGCCACGACAAGTAAAACTTTTTTTTTTTTTGCTGTGATTAAGTCAGCTTTAGCGCACCAGCACGTGTTAGCACTTTCAAGTTGCACTTGGAAACTAGTCCATGAATAAAACCTTTAAGTTAGCGCAAGAAGTAAACTTACAGCCACCACAAGTAATTTTATTTCTTTTATTTATTTCTTTTATTTATTTTTTATTTTTTATTTTTTGCGGTGATTAAGTCAGCTTTAGCGCACCAGCACGTGTTAGCACTTTCAAGTTGCACTTGGAAACTAGTACATGAATAAAACCTTTAAGTTAGCGCAAGAAGTAAACTTACAGCCACCACAAGTAATTTTATTTATTTTTATTTTGTATTTATTTATTTTATTTTGCAGTGATTAAGTCAGCTTTAGCGCACCAGCACGTGTTAGCACTTTCAAGTTGCACTTGAAAACTAGTACATGAATAAAACCGTTAAGTTAGCGCAAGAAGCAAACTTACAGCCACCACAAGTAAAACTTTTATTTTATTTTTTATTTTGTGCGGTGATAAAATCAGCTTTAGCGCACCAGCACGTGTTAGCACTTTCAAGTTGCACTTGGAAACTAGTACATTAATAAAACCTTTAAGTTAGCGCAAGAAGTAAACTTACAGCCACCGCAAGTAATTTTATTTATTTTATTTATTTTATTTATTTTATTTATTTTATTTATTTTATTTATTTATTTATTTATTTATTTTAATTTTTTGCGGTGATTAAGTCAGCTTTAGCGCACCAGCACGTGTTAGCACTTTCAAGTTGCACTTGGAAACTAGAACATGAATAAAACCTGTAAGTTAGCGCAAGAAGTAAACTTACAGCCACCACAAGTAATTTAATTTTTTTTAATTTTGTATTTATTTTTTATTTTTTGCTGTGATTAAGTTAGCTTCAGTGCACCAGCACGTGTTAGCACTTTCAAGTTGCACTAGGAAACTAGTACATGAATAAAACCTTTAAGTTTGCGCAAGAAATAAACTTATAGCCACCACAAGTAATTTTTTTATTTTATTTTTATTTTTTTTGCTGTGATAAAGTCAGCTTTAGCGCCCCGGCGCGTGTTAGCACTTTCAAGTTGCACTTGGAAACTAGTACATGAATAAAATCTTTAAGTTTGCGGAAGAAGTAAAGTTACAGCCACCACAAGTAAAACTTTTTTTTTTTTTTGCGGTGATAAAGTCAGTTTTAGCGCACCAGCACGTGTTAGCACTTTCAAGTTGCACTTGGAAACTAATACATGAATAAAACCTTTAAGTTTGCGCAAGAAGCAAACTTACAGCCACCACAAGTAAAACTTTTATTTATTTTTAATTTTTTTGCAGTGATAAAGTCAGTTTTAGCGCACCAGCACGTGTTAGCACTTTCAAGTTGCACTTGGAAACTAGTCCATGAATAAAACCGTTAAGTTAGCGCAAGAAGTAAACTTACAGCCACCACAAGTAATTTTATTTATTTTTATTTTGTATTTATTTATTTATTTTGCAGTGATTAAGTCAGCTTTAGCGCACCAGCACGTGTTAGCACTTTCAAGGTGCACTTGGAAACTAGTACATGAATAAAACCGTTAAGTTTGCGCAAGAAGTAAACTTACAGCCACCACAAGTAAAACTTTTTATTTGTATTCATTTTATTTTTTTGCGGTGATAAAGTCAGCTTTAGCGCCCCAGCACGTAATAGCACTTTCAAGTTGCACTTGGAACTAGTAAATCAATAAAACTGTTAAGTTTGCGCAAGAAGTAGACTTACAGCCACCACAAGTAATTTTATTTATTTAATTTATTTATTTATTTTAATTTTTTGCGGTGATTAAGTCAGCTTTAGCGCACCAACACGTGTTAGCACTTTCAAGTTGCACTTGGAAACTAGTACATGAATAAAACCTTTAAGTTAGCGCAAGAAGTAAACTTACAGCCACCACAAGAAATTTTATTTTTTTTAATTTTGTATTTTTTTATTTTTTTTTTGCTGTGATAAAGTCAGCTTTAGCGCACCAGCACGTGTTAGCACTTTCAAGTTGCACTTGGAAACTAGTACATGAATAAAACCGTTAAGTTTGCGCAAGAAATACACTTACAGCCACCACAAGTAATTTTTTTATTTTATTTTTATTTTTTTTGCTGTGATAAAGTCAGCTTTAGCGCCCCGGCACGTGTTAGCACTTTCAAGTTGCACTTGGAAACTAGTACATGAATAAAATCTTTAAGTTTGCGGAAGAAGTAAAGTTACAGCCACCACAAGTAAAACTTTTTTTTTTTTTTGCGGTGATAAAGTCAGTTTTAGCGCACCAGCACGTGTTAGCACTTTCAAGTTGCACTTGGAAACTAATACATGAATAAAACCTTTAAGTTTGCGCAAGAAGCAAACTTACAGCCACCACAAGTAAAACTTTTATTTATTTTTAATTTTTTTGCAGTGATAAAGTCAGTTTTAGCGCACCAGCACGTGTTAGCACATTCAAGTTGCACTTGGAAACTAGTCCATGAATAAAACCGTTAAGTTAGCGCAAGAAGTAAACTTACAGCCACCACAAGTAATTTTATTTATTTTTATTTTGTATTTTTTTTTTTTTTTTGCAGTGATTAAGTCAGCTTTAGCGCACCAGCACGTGTTAGCACTTTCAAGGTGCACTAGGAAACTAGTACATGAATAAAACCTTTAAGTTAGCGCAAGAAGTAAACCTCCAGCCACTACAAGTTTTTTTTATTTTGTATTTATTTTATTTTTTTGCTGTGATAAAGTCAGTTTTAGCGCACCAGCACGTGTTAGCACTTTCAAGTTGCACTTGGAAACTAGCAAATCAATAAAACTGTTAAGTTTGCGCAAGAAGTAAACTTACAGCCACCACAAGCAATTTTATTTATTTTATTTATTTATTTTATTTATTTATTTATTTAAATTTTTTGCGGTGATTAAGTCAGCTGTAGCGCACCAGCACATGTTAGCACTTTCAAGTTGCACTTGGAAACTAGTGAATCAATAAAACTGTTAAGTTTGCGCAAGAAGTAAACTTACAGCCACCACAAGTAATTTTATTTATTTTTATTGTGTATTTATTTTTATTTTTTTGCAGTGATTAAGTCAGCTTTAGCGCACCAGCACGTGTTAGCACTTTCAAGTTGCACTTGGAAACTAGTACATGAATAAAACCGTTAAGTTTGTGCAAGAAGTAAACTTACAGCCACCACAAGTAATTTTATTTATTTATTTATTTATTTTATTTTTTGCAGTGATTAAGTCAGTTTTAGCGCACCAGCACGTGTTAGCACTTTCAAGTTGCACTTGGAAACTAGCAAATCAATAAAACTGTTAAGTTTGCGCAAGAAGTAAACTTACAGCCACCACAAGTAATTTTATTTATTTTATTTATTTATTTATTTAAATTTTTTGCGGTGATTAAGTCAGCTGTAGCGCACCAGCACATGTTAGCACTTTCAAGTTGCACTTGGAAACTAGTGAATCAATAAAACTGTTAAGTTTGCGCAAGAAGTAAACTTACAGCCACCACAAGTAATTTTATTTATTTTTATTTTTATTTTATTTTATTTTTTTTGCAGTGATTAAGTCAGCTTTAGCGCACCAGCACGTGTTAGCACTTTCAAGTTGCACTTGGAAACTAGTACATGAATAAAACCTTTAAGCTTGCACAAGAAGCATACTTATAGGTACCACAAGTAAAACTTTTTTTATTTTATTTTTTTTTAAGTTTTTGCGATACAGGATGTTAGCATTTTACCTTCCAGGTGATATTTGTGCTACCAATCATCTTCCATAAAACATTTACTTCCTTATATGGCTTTCCAACACACACAATAATTTTTTTTTTGTAACTTTTGTATAAGTTTATTGTGATGCTAATTTTATTAGCCTGTCAAGGGCATCTCCCATTGTATGTTAGCATTAAGCTAGCGAAATTAGCGCCAACCTTCATCCTGTATAATTACATCACTTTTGTGAGTTTATAGCACTACTTTAACATGATTCCTACATGTGTGTACTTCATGTGTACATTAATGTACTTTCCCTGCATGTTAGCATAGTACTGTGAAAATGCTAGCGTTTGTGCTAATATTATAGGTAAATATTTTGTTACTTGACAAATTAAACCTGTTTTTTTGTGCTAATTTTGTAGGTATACACCTCAGTCATTTTTTGGTACTTGACACATGCTCATGTTAACAGGCTAGCGTTTTAAACAAAAAAAAATTGGGTATAAACCTCTCGATAGTTGTTACAGTTAGCATTTTAGCAAGCATGCTAGATTTTTAAAATCTAATTTAGCAGGTATAGACCTTGTTGTCATGTACTTTGGTATTTTACTGATGCTAACTGAAAACTTGCTATTGTCAGCATAGTACTGTTATTATGCTATCTTTTTAAAGCTAATTTTCAGGTACACACCTCTGTCATATTTTGGTACTTGCTAATGTTAGCCTGCTAGCATTTTGAACACAATTTTCGGTACATACATCAGGGTAGTATATTTATCTTCTATAAAACATTCACACACAATCCATTTTTTGTAACTTTTGTACAAGTTTATTGTGATGCTAATTTTATTAGCCTGTCAAGGGCATCTCCCATTGTATGTTAGCATTAAGCTAGCGAAATTAGCGCCAACCTTCATCCTGTATAATTACATCACTTTTGTGAGTTTATAGCACTACTTTAACATGATTCCTACATGTGTGTACTTCATGTGTACATTAATGTACTTTCCCTGCATGTTAGCATAGTACTGTGAAAATGCTAGCGTTTGTGCTAATATTATAGGTAAATATTTTGTTACTTGACAAATTAAACCTGTTTTTTTGTGCTAATTTTGTAGGTATAGACCTCAGTCATTTTTTGGTACTTGACACATGCTCATGTTAACAGGCTAGCGTTTTAAACAAAAAAAAATTGAGTATAAACCTCTCGATAGTTGTTACAGTTAGCATTTTAGCAAGCATGCTAGATTTTTAAAATCTAATTTAGCAGGTATAGACCTTGTTGTCATGTACTTTGTTATTTTACTGATGCTAACTGAAAACTTGCTATTGTCAGCATAGTACTGTTATTATGCTATCTTTTTAAAGCTAATTTTCAGGTACACACCTCTGTCATATTTTGGTACTTGCTAATGTTAGCCTGCTAGCATTTTGAACACAATTTTCGGTACATACATCAGGGTAGTATATTTATCTTCTATAAAACATTCACACACAATCCATTTTTTGTAACTTTTGTACAAGTTTATTGTGATGCTAATTTTATTAGCCTGTCAAGGGCATCTTCCATTGTACGTTAGCATTAAGCTAGCGAAATTAGCGCCAACCTTCATCCTGCGTAATTACATCACTTTTGTGAGTTTATAGCACTAGTTTAACATGATTCCTACATGTGTGCAAACTTCATTTGTACATTAATGTACTTTCCCTGCATGTTAGCATAGTACTGTGAGCATGCTAGCGTTTGTGCTAATATTATAGGTAAATATTTTGTTACTTGACAAATTAAACCTGTTTTTTTGTGCTAATTTTGTAGGTATAGACCTCAGTCATTTTTTGGTACTTGACACATGCTCATGTTAACAGGCTAGCGTTTTAAACAAAAAAAAAATTGGGTATAAACCTCTCGATAGTTGTTACAGTTAGCATTTTAGCAAGCATGCTAGATTTTTAAAATCTAATTTAGCAGGTATAGACCTTGTTGTCATGTACTTTGGTATTTTACTGATGCTAACTGAAAACTTGCTATTGTCAGCATAGTACTGTTATTATGCTATCTTTTTAAAGCTAATTTTCAGGTACACACCTCTGTCATATTTTGGTACTTGCTAATGTTAGCCTGCTAGCATTTTGAACACAATTTTCGGTACATACATCAGGGTAGTATATTTATCTTCTATAAAACATTCACACACAATCCATTTTTTGTAACTTTTGTACAAGTTTATTGTGATGCTAATTTTATTAGCCTGTCAAGGGCATCTTCCATTGTACGTTAGCATTAAGCTAGCGAAATTAGCGCCAACCTTCATCCTGCGTAATTACATCACTTTTGTGAGTTTATAGCACTAGTTTAACATGATTCCTACATGTGTGCAAACTTCATTTGTACATTAATGTACTTTCCCTGCATGTTAGCATAGTACTGTGAGCATGCTAGCGTTTGTGCTAATATTATAGGTAAATATTTTGTTACTTGACAAATTAAACCTGTTTTTTTGTGCTAATTTTGTAGGTATAGACCTCAGTCATTTTTTGGTACTTGACACATGCTCATGTTAACAGGCTAGCGTTTTAAACAAAAAAAATTGGGTATAAACCTCTCGATAGTTGTTACAGTTAGCATTTTAGCAAGCATGCTAGATTTTTAAAATCTAATTTAGCAGGTATAAACCTTGTTGTCATGTACTTTGTTATTTTACTGATGCTAACTGAAAACTTGCTATTGTCAGCATAGTACTGTTATTATGCTATCTTTTTAAAGCTAATTTTCAGGTACACACCTCTGTCATATTTTGGTACTTGCTAATGTTAGCCTGCTAGCATTTTGAACACAATTTTCGTTACATACCTTAGGGTAATATATTTATCTTCTATAAGACATTCACACACAATCCATTTTTTGTAACTTTTGTACAAGTTTATTGTGATGCTAATTTTATTAGCCTGTCAAGGGCATCTTCCATTGTACGTTAGCATTAAGCTAGCGAAATTAGCGCCAACCTTCATCCTGTATAATTACATCACTTTTGTGAGTTTAAAGCACTAATTTAACATGATTCCTACATGTGTGTACTTCATGTGTACATTAATGTACTTTCCCAGCATGTTAGCATAGTACTGTGAGCATTCTAGCGTTTGTGCTAATTTTATAGGTAAATATTTTGTTACTTGACAAATTAAACCTGTTTTTTTGTGCTGATTTTGTAGGTATACACCTCAGTCATTTTTTGGTACTTGACACATGCTCATGTTAACAGGCTAGCGTTTTAAACAAAAAAATGTTTGGTATACACCTCTCGGTAGTTGTTACAGTTAGCATTTTAGCAAGCATGCTAGATTTAAATCTAATTTAGCAGGTATAGACCTCGTTGTCATATATTTTGGTATTTTACTGATGCTAACTGAAAACTTGCTATTGTTACCATAGTACTGTTTTCATGCTAGATTTTTAAAGCTAATTTTCAGGTACACACCTGTCATATTTTGGTACTTGCTAATGTTAGCCTGCTAGCATTTTTGAACACAACTTTCGGTACATACCTCAGGGTAATATATGTATCTTCCATAAAACATTTACGTCCTTATTGTGGCTTTTCAAATTACACTTTGAGGTTCCAACACACACAATCCATTTTTTGTAACTTTTGTACAAGTTTATTGTGATGCTAATTTTTGTTAGCCTGGCAAGGGCATTTTCCATTGTACGTTAGCATTAAGCTAGCGGAATTAGAGCCAACCTTTATCCTCCGTAATTATATCCCTTTTGTCGGTTTGTACCACTAATTTAACATGATTTTCCTTTTATTTTATTTATTTTTTACTTTTTAGAAGTTTATTGTGGCGCAAATTTTTATTAGCCTGTCATATATATATATATATATATATATATATATATATATATATATATATATATATATATATATATACATATACATATATATATATATATATATATATATATATATATATATATATATATATATATATATATATATATATATATATATATTGCATTCTATTTTATTTACTTTATTGAGTTCACAACCTCCTGGCACTGTTTTTGTACTTATTTTGATTATTATTATTTCTCAATTGTTGGTAAATGTTGCAATTTATAAATAAAGGTTTATAAAATTCAGAAAGAAAAAAAAAAAAGCACAAAGTACAGCTACAGGAAGTTAAAATAGGGGAATATTTTTTTAAAGTATTTAATAAATAAAACAGCGACCTCCTAACTTGTTTAATAAGTGTGAGAATTATTTATTTAATTAGGTGACATGACGTCAGCACTTTCTGGCTTTTTGAGACAACTGCTAAAAATAAAACTCCTAAACAATTGACTGATGATCCTAATGACCACAGGTGTCTTTTAAACACAATAAAACGTCAACAAAATCGAAAAAGCAGTGGAAAGTTGTACTTATCTGTTTAGATCCGTGGCTTTAAAGTGACGAGCGCTAGCTTGTTAGCATGTAGCATTATCTTCTTCTAACACGGCTAAAACAAGCGGAAATGAGCACAGTCGCCCCCTGGCGTACATGTGGCCACCAGTCACATTAGAGCAGTTTAACTCAGTTATCGACAGTAAAAAGTCGTTCTCGCAATTGTTGGATATGACTTTAAAGCATAACCAAGCATGCATCACTCTTGTTTTTAAATACACTGCTTGCCTATCTGTGTTTCATGCTTTTTATTTCTATTTTTATCTATGTTTCTGTTTTATCTAGTGTTTATCTAGTGTTTTTCATGTTTTTATTTCTATTCAAATTAAATTCAAATCAGACTCATTTAGTACGTAGAAAAGTACTGAGTGTAAAAAGTGACAAGGCAACAAACAAACATCTTCAATGATTACTTTCAAACTAGTAAAAATAACATTTATAACATCTGTCTCAGTAGAAATGTGCGCCTGAACGCACCACGGTCAAGGAACCGAAGGGTGTGATGCGTTCAAAGACGTCCGAGGATATTTCAGGTCAGAATACCAGCCTCGGTGTTGACCTTTCCTGGCTGCGTTCTAGCTGAGGTGCCAAAGTGTGGTTTTTCAACATCGACTTCTCTTTTAAACACGCCGACAATTTCTAGAAATAAACTTTATTGAGTTTGGATTTCATCTCCAAATATAATTCCACTTTTGTGTGTTGGACATCAATCAATCAATCAATCAATCTTTATTTATATAGCCCTAAATCACAAGTGTCTCAAAGGGCTGCACAAGCCACAACGACATCCTCGGTACAAAGCCCACATACGGGCAAGGAAAAACTCACCCCAGTGGGACGTCGATGTGAATGACTATGAGAAACCTTGGAGAGGACCGCATATGTGGGTAACCCCCCCCCCCCCCCTCTAGGGGAGACCGAAAGCAATGGATGTCGAGTGGGTCTGACATAATATTGTGAGAGTCCAGTCCATAGTGGATCCAACATAATAGTAAGAGTCCAGTCCATAGTGGGGCCAGCAGGACACCATCCCGAGCGGAGACGGGTCAGCAGCGCAGAGATGTTCCCAGCCGATGCACAGGCGAGCGGTCCACCCCGGGTCCCGACTCTGGACAGCCAGCACTTCATCCATGGCCACCGGACCTGTGCCCCCCCCTCAAGGAAAAGGGGAGCAGAGGAGAAAAGAAAAGAAACGGCAGATCAACTGGTCCAACAGGGGGGCTATTTAAAGGCTAGAGTATACAAATGAGTTTTAAGATGGGACTTAAATGCTTCTACTGAGGTAGCATCTCTAATTGTTACCGGGAGGGCATTCCATAGTACTGGAGCCCGAATAGAAAACGCTCTATAGCCCGCAGCCTTTTTTTGGGCTCTGGGAATCACTAATTGAACGCAGATTTCTTGCCGGGACATATGGTACAATACAATCGACAAGATAGGACGGAGCTAGACCGTGTAGTATTTTATACGTAAGTAGTAAAACCTTAAAGTCACATCTTAAGTGCACAGGAAGCCAGTGCAGGTGAGCCAGTATAGGCGTAATATGATCAAACTTTCTTGTTCTTGTCAAAAGTCTAGCAGCCGCATTTTGTACCAACTGTAATTTTTTAATGCTAGACATAGGGAGACCCGAAAATAATACGTTACAGTAGTCGAGACGAGACGTAACGAACGCATGAATAATGATCTCAGCGTCGCTAGTGGATAAAATAGAACGAATTTTAGCGATATTACGGAGATGAAAGAAGGCCGTTTTAGTAACACTCTTAATGTGTGATTCAAACGAGAGAGTTGGGTCGAAGATAATACCCAGATTCTTTACTGATTCGCCTTGTGTAATTGTTTGGTTGTCAAATGTTAAGGTGGTATTATTAAATAAATGTCGGTGTTTAGCAGGACCGATAATCAGCATTTCCGTTTTCTTGGCGTTGAGTTGCAAGAAGTTAGCGGACATCCATTGTTTAATTTCATTAAGACACGCCTCCAGCTGACTACAATCCGGCGTGTTGGTCAGCTTTAGGGGCATGTAGAGTTGGGTGTCATCAGCATAGCAATGAAAGCTAACACCGTATTTGCGTATGATGTCGCCTAGCGGCAGCATGTACATACTAAAGAGTGCAGGGCCAAGAACCGAACCCTGAGGGACTCCGCACGTTACCTTAACATAGTCCGAGGTCACATTATTATGGGAGACGCATTGCATCCTGTCAGTAAGATAAGAGTTAAACCACGACAAAGCTAAGTCTGACATACCAATACGTGTTTTGATACGCTCTAATAAAATATTATGATCGACGGTATCGAAAGCAGCGCTAAGATCAAGAAGCAGCAACATAGATGACGCATCAGAATCCATCGTTAGCAGTAGATCATTAGTCATTTTTGCGAGGGCTGTCTCCGTAGAGTGATTTGCCCTGAAACCGGATTGAAAAGGTTCACAGAGATTGTTAGACACTAAGTGTTCATTTAGCTGCTGTGCGACAATTTTTTCGAGGATTTTCGAAATAAAGGGAAGGTGGGACACCGGTCGGTAGTTTACCATGAGGTCAGGATCAAGGTTAGGTCTTTTGAGCAGAGGATGAATAACCGCTTTCTTGAATGCTAGGGGAACAGTGCCAGAGGAAAGTGATAAGTTTATAATATTTAGCACTGATGGACCTAATAATACAAAAAGCTCCTTGATAAGTTTCCCAGGAAGTGGGTCAAGTAAACATGTTGTTTGTTTTATCCCACTTACACGCTGTAATAGTTCCTCTAATGTTATTTCATCAAAAAGAGAGAGACTATTTTGTATTGCAGTATCCGTCGTAGATACAGTTGTATCTGTGTTCATAGAACCCAGTTGTAGCTGGGATGCGTTGTCTTTAATCTCCTTTCTAATGAGTTCAATTTTCTTATTAAAGAAATTCATAAAGTCATCTGCCGAGTGGGTGGAGCTATTGGGAGGAGTCCCTTGTTGGGTTAGCGATGCTACTGTACTAAACAAAAATTTAGGGTCGTTTTTGTTGAGGCGGATGAGGTTTGAGTAATATTTAGCTTTAGCTAAGGTAAGCATGCGTTTATACGATATTAAACTATCACTCCATGCTTGATGGAAAACCTCAAGCTTGGTCGCGCGCCATTTGCGTTCCAACTTTCTACATGATAATTTATGAGCTCTGGTTTCCTCTGTAAACCATGGGGTGCGCCTTTTAGGGGCCCTTTTTTGTTTTAGCGGTGCTATACTATCAATGGTTTTGCGCAGGGCATTGTCAAAGTTGTTAGTGAGGTTATCAATAGAGCCGACATAATTTGGGAATGGTGCCATTACCGAAGGCAGTAGGTCAGCAAGAGTCACCGTTGTGGCAGAATTAATGTTGCGGCTGCTATAGCTGTTATTATTATTATTAGTTTGTTGACAATGAGTCAGAACTTCGAATTTTATAAGGTAATGATCGGACATTACTTTAGTATACGGGAGTACCATAACTTTGGAGGTGGTGACACCCCTGACCAGCACTAGATCTATCGTATTGCCGTTGCGATGCGTAGGTTCATTTATTATTTGTGTAAGACCACAGCTATCAATTATAGTCTGGAGCGCCACGCACTGAGGGTCCGTGTCATGTCATGCAACATTTTCTTAGTGAACTGGACAATACTTTCATAAACAATTGAGAGGAGAAGACGGTAAGAACGCAGCACCTGGTCTTTGCATAGCATTTTAGCATCTTAGCATGTTAGCATACCATGCTGGAATCTTTTTTTATTTATTTTTTTACATATGAAAATATGCACACTGACAAAGGGGGCATTAATAATAATAATAATAATAATAATAATAATAATAAAAAGATTACATAATACCTGTATGAAGTTGCCCCCCCCCCCCCAAAAAATTTTTTGTCAACACCTTAAACTTGTTTGTGCTGAATTAAAAAAAACAACTTTTTTTATATTTTATTATTCATAATTTATCCATTCAACGTTAATAACATAAAAAAAATATGGTCTCCATGAGGGTGCGCAATACAACCGTTGGCCAACAAAAAAGTAACCACAGAACACTATACGCCTATCAGAATCAGAATCAGAATCAGTTTTATTGTCATTACGCAAGGTAACGAGATTGAGGCCATTCCATACAGTGCGATGTGTGCATGCTAGAAAAACAATGTGCAAATATATAAAAATATATAAAATGTAGAAGTGCAATGAATATGGTATGAAATGAATATATACATGAAAAAAAACAAAAAAAAAACAGGGTGGTTGGTGGAATGGGTTATTGCACCGAAGAGAAGGCAGTTATGAGGGACAATGGGGCAGTCCGTTCAGGATGGTTATGGCCCTGGGGAAGAAGCTGTTCTTTAGCCTGTTTGTTTTGGTTTTAATGCACCTGTAGCGCTTCCCAGAGGGCAGCAGGTGGAACAGGTCAGAGCCAGGGTGGGTGCTGTCCTTGATGATGGCACTGGCTCTGTTGAGGCAGCGGGAGGTGTAGATGTCCGTCAGAGAGGGGAGAGGGCGGCCGATGATCTTCTGAGCCGTCTTGACCACTCTTTGCAGCCTCTCCCTGTCTGCTGCAGTGCAGCTGCCGTACCATACCGTAATACAGTAGGTCAGCAGGCTCTCGATGGACGAGCGGTAGAAGGTCAGCAGCAGGTCAGGCTTCAGGTTGTACTTCCCGAGGACTCTAAGGAAGTGTAGCCGCTGCTGAGCCTTCTTGATGATTGATGTGGTGTTGACTGTCCAGGAGAAGTCATTAGAGATGTGGACTCCAAGGTACCTGAAGGTGTGGACCCTCTCTACACGCTCGCCGTTGATGTAGAGGGGGGCAGAGTCGGTGCTGCTCCTCCTGAAGTCGACGATGATCTCTCTGGTCTTGCTGGTGTTGAGAGCGAGGTTGTTCTCCGAAGACCAGGCCGTCAGCTTCAGGACCTCCTCTCTGTAGGCAGCCTCGTCACCCCTGGAGATGAGCCCGACCACTGTGGTATCGTCGGCGAACTTGACGGTAAGGTTGTCACTGTGGGCCGGACTGCAGTCATGGGTGTAAAGGCAGTAGAGGAGGGGGCTCAGCACACAGCCCTGTGGGGAGCCGATGCTCAGCTTGCGGGAGGATGAGAGGTGCGGGCCAAGTCTCACATTCTGGGGTCGGTCCGTTAGGAAGTCCCTTATCCAGGCGTTTGTGAGAGGGGGGAGGCCAAGAGTGTCCAGTTTATTGCAGAGTCTGTCCGGGATTATTGTATTGAAGGCAGAGCTATAGTCCACAGAGAGCATCCGGACGTAGCTCTGCTGCTGCTCCAGGTGGTTCAGAGCAGAGTGGAGAGCAACAGCGATGGCGTCCTCTGTGGACCTGTTCGCCCGGTATGCGAACTGTTGGGGGTCGAAGTCTGGAGGGATATGGTCCTTGATGTGCTGGAGAACAAGTCGCTCGAAGCACTTCATGATTACCGGAGTGAGGGCCACTGGTCGGTAATCATTCAGGCTGGTGATGGGAGACTTCTTCGGCACCGGGATTATTGTAGATGACTTCAGGCAGGATGGGATGACTGCCTGAGCCAGGGAGAGGTTGAAGATCCTGGTGAGGGGGGGAGCGAGCTGGTGGGCGCACGTCCTGAGCACCTTTCCAGGTACTCCGTCTGGTCCGGTAGCCTTCCTGGGGTTCACAGCCAGGAGCACTCGTCTGACACTGTGCTCCTGTACAGTGAGTGGAGTGGCGCCGGAGCCCGGTGGGGGCGGGGGCAGGGCTGGAGCAGATGAGTGTCGCTGGGGGGTTTCGAAACGGGCAAAGAAACAGTTAAGCTCCTCTGCCAGTGTCGCACTCTGATCCGCAGTTGTCATATTGCAGCCTCTGAAGTTCGTGATGTCATGAATGCCCCGCCACACCTCCCGTGAGTTTTTGCTGGACAGATGGGACTCTATGCACCTCCTGTGGTCCGCCTTTGCTTTTTTAATCCCTCTCTTCAGGTCGGCTCTAGCAACACTGTACAGTGCCCTGTCCCCTGACCTGAAGGCTGCGTCGCGGGCCCTGAGGAGTGTGCGGACCTGGCTGGTCATCCAGAGTTTCTTGTTGGGGTAAACCCGGATGGTTTTTTCCACAGTCCCATTCCCGATGCAGAACTTTATGTAGTCCAGCACCGTTCCTGTGGCTGTCTCCAGCTCCTGTTGTTGGAAGAGGTCCCAGTCTGTGTGTTGGAAGCAGTCCTGAAGTTTGGGGAGTGCATCGTCAGGCCAGGTCATAACAGTCTTTGTGATAGGCCTGGCCTGGCGTCTGATGGGGGTGTAGGTAGGAGAGAGCAGGAGGGAAAGATGGTCTGACTGTCCAAGCTGGGGGAGGGGTGTAGCTCTGTACGCGTGCTTTATGTTGGTATACACGTGGTCCAGGGTGTTCTTGCCCCTTGTAGAACACTTCACGTGCTGGTAGAACTTAGGGAGTACAGTCTTCAGATTGGCCTTATTAAAATCCCCTGCTATGATATGAACACCGTCGGGGTGGGCCCGCTGCTGTTCGTTGACGGTGTTCAGCAGAAGAGAGAGCGCTGTGTTTACTTTGGCGTCCGGTGGAATATACACAGCCGTGATGATAACAACAGACAGCTCTCTCGGGAGAAAAAAAGGCCGACATCTAACAGACATGTACTCCACGTCCGGGCAACAGTGCTGTTCAGTGATTATCCCGTTGTTGCACCAGTTCTCATGCACGTAGATACAGAGCCCCCCTCCTCTGCTCTTACCGGAGTCCTTAGTTCTGTCCCGGCGGAGCAGAGTGCGTCCGGCTAGCTGCATGCTAGCATCGGGTATTTCCGGGTGAAGCCAGGTTTCGGTGATAATCATAGCACAACAGTCCCGAACATAGCGGTTTCCAGCAAGTTGTAACTCCAGGTCGTCCATCTTCTGTACAAGGGATCTGGCATTAGAGAGGAACAGGCTCGGTAGAGGTGGCTTGTGGGGTTGTTTCCTAAGCCTGAGCAAGACGCCGGACCTGCGGCCACGCTTCTGCTTCCTCTCCCTCCTCCGTCTGCACCGTCTCCCAGACCCGACAACAAACCACGGAGAGCCCTGTGCTCTCGCTATGTCATCTGGGATGTTGTGCTCGTGGGGAAAGTCGCTCGAAACAGATATCTGGTGCGAGTTACCGATATCCAAGAGTGACTGGCGGGTGTACCGGGTGTTTGCAGTACAGGTGGTGCACAAAAGGAAAAAAAACATGAAGAAAAGAAGGAAGAAAGAGCACTGAAACGGAGAGCCGTAAGCCGCTGCGTCTGTGCGCGCCGCCATCTCGGATACGGTATAGTGTTCTGTGGTTACTTTTTGGTTGGCCAAGCGGACGTGACGACAGGCTGTCCCCACTCAGATCCGCACAGACCGGGAGGGGGCGTGCCTTAAGTCCGGCTGGAAATCGGCAGAAATTTGGAGAATGGTTGTCCCAGGGAGAGGCAGTGAAATTCGGGAGGGTTGGCAAGTATGAGATATTCTCACTTCTTTTCTTTTGTCGAGCACAAAGAAAAGAACATTTTAGTTAAATGTAAGTTGTGTCTTGGATCAAAGATCCCGTCTACTGCCCAAAACAACAATTCAAATCTGCCTGGTTAGGCTCTGTGTATGTCACGTGTGCCTTCCTTAGGTGAAGCCAGCTTTACAGCTATGTTGTTGATTGATTGATTGATTGATTGAAACTTTTATTAGTAGATTGCACAGTACAGTACATATTCCGTACAATTGACCACTAAATGGTAACACCCAAATAAGTTTTTTAACTTGTTTAAGTCGGGGTCCAGATACAGATATATACCGTATTTTCCGCACTATAAGGCGCACCTAAAAACCACACATTTTCTCAAAAGCTGACAGTGCGCCTTATAACCCGGTGCGCTTTATTACGATTCATTTTCATAAAGTTTCGATCTCGCAACTTCGGTAAACAGCCGCCATCTTTTTTCCCGGTAGAACAGGAAGCGCTTCTTCTTCTACGCAAGCAACCGCCAAGGAAAGCACCCGCCCCCATAGAACAGGAAGCGCTTCTTCTTCTACTGTAAGCAACCACCCGCCCCCGGAAGAAGAAGAAAAAACGCGCGGATATCACCGTACGTTTCATTTCCTGTTTACATCTGTAAAGACCACAAAATGGCTCCTACTAAGCGACAAGGATCCGGTTCATAAAAAGACGCAATCTCTCCATCCGCACACGGATTACTACCGTATTTCACAGCAACTGATATTCCTGTGAACCGCACTGTGGAACGGGAGCACGTACGGTGAATATTCGCACCACAGGGAATGAGAAGTCATCCTTCACTGTGGTTCTAGCTTGCCATGCTAACTTCCACCCATGGTGATATTCAAAAGGAAGACCTTGCCAAAAGAGACCTTTCCAGCCGGCGTCATCATAAAAGCTAACTCGAAGGGATGGATGGATGAAGAAAAGATGAGCGAGTGGTTAAGGGAAGTTTACGCGAAGAGGCCGGGTGGCTTTTTTCACACAGCTCCGAAGGCGAACACACCTTCACTAAGACGGGCAGACAGCGCCGGACGACATACGCCAACATTTGCCAGTGGATCGTAAATGCCTGGGCAGATATTTCGGTCACAACTGTGGTCCGAGCTTTCCGGAAGGCAGGATTCACAGAACAACAGCGACACTGACTCCGATGACTTCGACGAGACGGAACCGGCCATTTTGGATCCCACGCTTGCGCAACTTTTCAATTCGGACACCGAAGACGAAGAATTCGAAGGATTTACGAATGAAGAATAACTTCAGAAGGTGAGCGCTATGTTTATTTTGTGTGTTGTGACATTAACGTTCGAGCAACATTATGTTGCTATTGCTCTACACCATTTTGAATTTTACTATGTTTGTGATTGCACATTTGCGTACATTTTGGGACAGAGTTGTTAGAACGCTGGTTTTCAATATATTATTAAAGTTTGACTGAACTATCTGACTGTTTTTTTGACATTCCCTTTAGCGCAGCGTAGGCGCGGCTTATAATCCGGGGCGGCTTATTGGTGGACAAAGTTATGAAATATGTAATTCATTGAAGGTGCGGCTAATAATCCGGTGCGCCTTATAGTGCGGAAAATACGGTACTATCAAATATATACTAACATCATAATACAGTCATCACACAAGATAATCATCAGGGTATATACATTGAATTATTTACATTATTTACAATCCGGGGTGTGGGATATGGAGGGGGGGGGGGGTAGGTTTGTTTGGTATCAACACTTCAGTCATCAACAATTGCATCATCAGAGAAATGGACATTGGAACAGTGTAGGACTGACTTGGTAGGATATGTACAGCAAGTAGTGGACACAGAGAGAGAGATCAGAAAGTATAAGAAAAAGTGTCTACATTTGATTATTTACAATCCGAAGAGGTATTATGTGGAAGGGAGGGTGTTAGTTTAGGGTTGTAGTTGCCTGGAGATGTTCTTTTAGTGCGGTTTTGAAGGAGGATAGAGATGCCCTTTCTTTTACACCTGTTGGGAGTGCATTCCATATTGAAGTGGCATAGAAAGAGAATGAGTTAAGACCTTTATTAGTTCGGAATCTGGGTTTAACGTGGTTAGTGTTAGTGTTAGTGTTACTATGCTGTTTGTTACTTATGTATGTTATGTTGCAGCTATTTAAAATAGTTTTGTCAATTTGTTCTGGCCTGAAATAAATTGGCCCTTTGAAACATATCTTTGTCTTTGTGTGTTGTATGTAGAGCACATTGCTTAGCAGAGTTCAGTGATGCAAATGTATGTCAAGTTGATCAACACATTGTATTATTCTCCAGTGCAATAACAGTACTAAAATGAAGGCTAAAAGGGCATTAATGGGAGCTTTAAAAAAAAAAAAGTAGAAGAAGTAACTAAATAGTTACTTTTCACAGTAACGCATTACTTTTTGGTGTAAGTAACTGAGTTACTTTTGAAATAAAGTAACTAGTAACTGTAACTAGTTACTGTTTTTCAGTAACTAACCCAACACTGCTGAAGAGACACATTTTTGAAGTGGAATTATTTCCCATTCTTGCTTGATGTACAGCTTAAGTTGTTCAACAGTCTCCCTTCTCATATTTTAGCCTTCACACATTTTCAATGTCTGGACTACAGGCAGGCCAGTCTAGTACCTGCACTCTTTTACTACAAAGCCACGCTGTTGTAACGCGTGGCTTGGCATTGTCTTGCTGAAATAAGCAGGGGCGTCCATGATAACGTTGCTTGGATGGCAACATATGTTGCTCCAAAACCTGTATGTACCTTTCAGCATTAATGGCGCCTTCACAGATGTGTAAGTTACCCATGTCTTGGGCACTAATACACATGCTGCCTTTTACACTTTGCGCCTATAATAGTGCAGTGGTTCTTTTCTTCTTTGACGTCCACAGTTTCCAAATACAATTTCAAATGAGGACTCGTCAGACCACAGAACACTTTTCCACTTTGCATCAGTCCATCTTAGATGAGCTCATGCCCAGCGAAGCTGGTGGCATGTCTGGGTGTTGTTGATAAATGGCTTTGGCTTTGCATAGTAGAGTTTTAACTTGCACTTACAGATGTAGCGACCAACTGTAGTTACTGACAGTGGGTTTCTGAAGTGTTCCCGAGCCCATGTGGTGATATCCTTTACACACCGATGTGGCTTTTTGATGCGGTACCGCCTGAGGGATCCAAGGTGCGTAATATCATGGCTTACGTGCAGTGATTTCTCCAGATTCTCTGAACCTTTTGATGATATTACAGAGCGTAGATGGTGAAATCCCTAAATTCCTTGCAATAGCTGGTTGATCGGGTCATGCGAAGGTCACACGGAGGTCATAGGACGCAGGAGGTCCAGCTGGGTCTCCAAGGCGACCCTGTGGCGATGGACCACCTGCAGCCAGAGAGAGATCACGTGACCCAAGATCTTCTTCCCAGCGGACAGTTGGGAATGCCGCCGGCCAGCTCGGATTCCGAGCGTCTAAAAAAAGCCACGCTGGAAATTCCGCCGGCGCTTCAAAAGCATGAAAATAATGCGGAGACACTTGGTGACCACCACAGTTTGCATGTTTGCAGTTGGCGAGTTGATTGTGGAACATCTTTTGGAGTTTGAAGCGTCACGTTCCAAGGAGTGTCAAATCTTTCACTGCTGGGTCGTTTGCAAGAAGAATGAAGAACGTTCCTTCATGCTATTAATAACAATAATACTGATACTATTATTAATAACCTCCTACTGTACACCTGCTGCCTCGCAGCCAAGAAACACCTGGAAATATCTGACTCAAGTTTGGAAATGTGAAATATTCCAAAATGTGAAAATGTCCTGAAATGTTCAACTATTTTAAAATGGGAAAACTATTAAAATATGAACTTGTTTTATAATGTGGAAATAGCTTCAAATGTGATATTATTTTATAAGATGAACACATTTTAAAATGTTTAATATCTTAAAATGTGAAAATATCCTGAAATGTTCAACTATTTTAAAATGGGAAAACTATTTAAAATGTGAAATAGTTTTATAATGTGTAAATAGCTTAAAATGCGATATTATTTTATAAGATGAAAACATTTTAAAATGTTTGAATATCTTAAAATGTGATATTATTTTATAAGATGAAAACATTTTAAACTGTTTAAATATCTTAAAATGTTGAAAATATCCTGAAATGTTCAACTATTTTAAAATGGGAAAACTATTTAGAATATGAAATTGTTTTATAATGTGGAAATAGCTTCAAATGTGATATTATTTTATAAGATGAAAACATTTTAAAATGTTTAAATATCTTAAAATGTGAAAATACAGTATCTTAAAATGTGAAAATATCCTGAAATGTTCAACTATTTTAAAATGGGAAAACTATTTAAAATATGAAATTGTTTTATAATGTGGAAATAGCTTCAAATGTGATATTATTTTATAAGTTGAACACATTTGAAAATGTTTAATACCTTAAAATGTTTAAATATCCTGAAATGTGAAAATATCCTGAAATGTTCAACTATTTCAAAATGGGAAAACTATTTAAAATGTGAAATAGTTTTATAATGTGTAAATAGCTTAAAATGTGATATTATTTTATAAAATGAAAACATTTTAAAATGTTTAAATATCTTACAATTTGATATTATTTTATAAGATGAAAACATTTTAAAATGTTTAAATATCTTTAAATGTTGAAAATATCCTGATATGTGAAAATATCCTGAAATGTGAAAATATCCTGAAATGTTCAACTATTTTAAAATGGGAAAACTATTTAAAATATGAAATTGTTTTATAATGTGGAAATAGCTTCAAATGTGATATTATTTTATAAGATGAAAACATTTTAAAATGTTGAAATATCTTAAAATGTGAAATTCACCCTGAAATGTTAAACTATTTTAAAATGGGAAAACTATTAAAATATGAACTTGTTTTATAATGTGGAAATAGCTTCAAATGTGATATTATTTTATAAGATGAACACATTTTAAAATGTTTAATATCTTAAAATGTGAAAATATCCTGAAATGTTCAACTATTTTAAAATGGGAAAACTATTTAAAATGTGAAATAGTTTTATAATGTGTAAATAGCTTAAAATGTGATATTATTTTATAAGATGAAAACATTTTAAAATGTTTGAATATCTTAAAATGTGATATTATTTTATAAGATGAAAACATTTTAAACTGTTTAAATATCTTAAAATGTTGAAAATATCCTGAAATGTGAAAATATCCTGAAATGTTCAACTATTTTAAAATGGGAAAACTATTTAAAATATGAAATTGTTTTATAATGTGGAAATAGCTTCAAATGTGATATTATTTTATAAGATGAAAACATTTTAAAATGTTTAAATATCTTAAAATGTGAAATTCACCCTGAAATGTTAAACTATTTTAAAATGGGAAAACTATTTAAAATATGAAATTGTTTTATGATGTGGAAATAGCTTCAAATGTGATATTATTTTATAAAATGAAAAGAGATGAGAAGCTCTGCCATCCGGGAGGAGCTCAAAGTAAAGCCGCTGCTCCTCCACATCGAGAGGAGCCAGATGAGGTGGTTCGGGCATCTGGTCAGGATGCCACCCGAACGCCTCCCTAGGGAGGTGTTTAGGGCACGTCCCACCGGTAGGAGGCCGCGGGGAAGACCCAGGACACGTTGGGAAGACTATGTCTCCCGGCTGGCCTGGGAACGCCTCGGGGTCCCACAGGAAGAGCTGGACGAAGTGGCTGGGGAGAGGGAAGTCTGGGCTTCCCTGCTTAAGCTGCTGCCCCCGCGACCCGACCTCGGATAAGCGGAAGAAGATGGATGGATGGATGGATGGAAAATGAAAACATTTTAAAATGTTTAAATATCTTAAAATGTGATATTATTTTATAAGATGAAAACATTTTAAACTGTTTAAATATCTTAAAATGTTGAAAATATCCTGAAATGTGAAAATATCCTGAAATGTTCAACTATTTCAAAATGGGAAAACTATTTAAAATGTGAAATAGTTTTATAATGTGTAAATAGCTTAAAATGTGATATTATTTTATAAGATGAAAACATTTTAAAATGTTTGAATATCTTAAAATGTGATATTATTTTATAAGATGAAAACATTTTAAACTGTTTAAATATCTTAAAATGTTGAAAATATCCTGAAATGTTCAACTATTTTAAAATGGGAAAACTATTTAGAATATGAAATTGTTTTATAATGTGGAAATAGCTTCAAATGTGATATTATTTTATAAGATGAAAACATTTTAAAATGTTTAAATATCTTAAAATGTGAAAATACAGTATCTTAAAATGTGAAAATATCCTGAAATGTTCAACTATTTTAAAATGGGAAAACTATTTAAAATATGAAATTGTTTTATAATGTGGAAATAGCTTCAAATGTGATATTATTTTATAAGTTGAACACATTTGAAAATGTTTAATACCTTAAAATGTTTAAATATCCTGAAATGTGAAAATATCCTGAAATGTTCAACTATTTCAAAATGGGAAAACTATTTAAAATGTGAAATAGTTTTATAATGTGTAAATAGCTTAAAATGTGATATTATTTTATAAAATGAAAACATTTTAAAATGTTTAAATATCTTACAATTTGATATTATTTTATAAGATGAAAACATTTTAAAATGTTTAAATATCTTTAAATGTTGAAAATATCCTGATATGTGAAAATATCCTGAAATGTGAAAATATCCTGAAATGTTCAACTATTTTAAAATGGGAAAACTATTAAAATATGAACTTGTTTTATAATGTGGATATAGCTTCAAATGTGATATTATTTTATAAGATAAACACATTTCAAAAGGTTTAAATATCTTAAAATGTGAAAATATCCTGAAATGTTCAACTATTTTAAAATGAAAAAACTATTTATCCATCCATTTTCTACCGCTTGTCCCTTTTTAAATATTAAATTGTTTTATGATGTGGAAATAGCGTCAAATATGATATTATTTTATAAGATGAAAACAATTTAAAATGTTTAAATATCTTAAAATGTGAAAATATCTTAAAATGTGAAAATATCCTGAAATGTTCAACTATTTTAAAATGGGAAAACTATTTAAAATGTGAAATAGTTTTATAATGTGTAAATAGCTTCAAATGTGATATTATTTTATAAGATGAAAACATTTTAAAATGTTTAAATATCTTAAAATGTGATATTATTTTATAAAACGAAAACATTTTAAAATGTTTAAATATCTTTAAATGTTGAAAATATCCTGAAATGTTCAACTATTTTAAAATGGGAAAACTATTTAAAATATGAAATTGTTTTATAATGTTTATATCTTAAAATGTGATGTTATTTTATAAGATGAACACATTTTAAAATGTTTAAATATTTAAAAGGTGATATTATTTTATAAGATGAACACATTTTAAAATGTTTAAATATCTTAAAATGTGAAAATATCCTGAAATGTTCAACTATTTTAAAATGGGAAAGCTATTTAAAATATGAAATTGTTTTATAATGTGAAAATAGCTTCAAATGCGATATTATTTTATAAGATGAACACATTTCAAAAGGTTTAAATATCTTAAAATGTGAAAATATCCTGAAATGTTCAACTATTTTAAAATGGGAAAACTATTTATCCATTCATTTTATACCGCTTGTCCCTTTTTAAATATTAAATTGTTTTATGATGTGGAAATAGCGTCAAATGTGATATCATTTTATAAGATGAAAACATTTTAAAATGTTTAAATATCTTAAAATGTGAAAATATCTTAAAATGTGAAAATATCCTGAAATGTTCAACTGTTTTAAAATGGGAAAACTATTTAAAATATGAAATTGTTTCATAATGTGGAAATAGCTTCAAATGTGATATTATTTTATAAGATGAAAACATTTTAAAATGTTTAATATCTTAAAATGTGAAAATATCCTGATATGTTCAACTATTTTAAAATGGGAAAACTATTTAAAATGTGAAATAGTTTTATAATGTGTAAATAGCTTAAAATGTGATATTATTTTATAATATGAAAACATTTTAAACTGTTTAAATATCTTAAAATGTTGAAAATATCCTGAAATGTGAAAATATCTTGAAATGTTCAACTATTTTAAAATGGGGAAAATATTTAAAATATGAAATTGTTTTATAATGTGGAAATAGCTTCAAATGTGATATTATTTTATAAGATGAAAACCTTTTAAAATGTTTAAATATCTTAAAATGGGAAATTCATCCTGAAATGTTAAACTATTTTTAAATGGGAAAACTATTTAAAATATTAAATTGTTTTATGATGTGGAAATAACTTCAAATGTGATATTATTTTATAAGATGAAAACATTTTAAAATGTTTAAATATCTTAAAATGTGAAAATATCCTGAAATGTTCAACTATTTTTAAATGAGAAATCTATTTAAAATTTGAAATTGTTTTATAATGTGGAAATAGCTTCAAATGTGATATTATTTTATAAGATGAAAACATTTTAAAATGTTTAATACCTTAAAATGTTTAAATATCCTGAAATGTGAAAATATCCCGAAATGTTCAACTATTTTAAAATGGGATAACTATTTAAAATGTGAAATAGGTTTATAATGTGTAAATAGCTTCAAATGTGATATTATTTTATAAGATTAAAACATTTTAAAATGTTTAAATATCTTAAAATGTGATATTATTTTATAAGATGAAAACATTTTAAAATGTTTAAATATCTTTAAATGTTGAAAATATCCAGAAATGTGAAAATATCCTGACATGTTCAACTATTTTAAAATGGGAAAACTATTTAAAATATGAAATTGTTTTATAATGTGGAAATAGCTTCAAATGTGATATTATTTTAAAGGATGAAAACATTTTAAAATGTTTAAATATCTTAAAATGTGAAATTCATCCTGAAATGTTAAACTATTTTAAAATGGGAAAACTGTTTAAAATATTAAATTGTTTTATGATGTGGAAATAGCGTCAAATGTGATATTATTTTATAAGATGAAAACATTTTAAAATGTTTAAATATCTTAAAATGTGAAAATATCTTAAAATGTGAAAATATCCTGAAATGTTCAACTATTTTAAAATGGGAAAACTATTTAAAATATGAAAATGTTTTATAATGTGGAAATAGCTTCAAATGTGATATTATTTTATATGATGAACACATTTTAAAATGTTTAATATCTTAAAATGTGAAAATATCCTGAAATGTTCAACTATTTCAAAATGGGAAAACTATTTAAAATGTGAAATAGTTTTATAATGTGTAAATAGCTTCAAATGTGATATTATTTTATAAGATGAAAACATTTTAAAATGTTTAAATATCTTAAAATGTGAAAATATCTTAAAATGTGAAAATATCCTGAAATGTTCAACTATTTTAAAATGGGAAAACTATTTAAAATATGAAAATGTTTTATAATGTGGAAATAGCTTCAAATGTGATATTATTTTATATGATGAACACATTTTAAAATGTTTAATATCTTAAAATGTGAAAATATCCTGAAATGTTCAACTACCGGTATTTCAAAATGGGAAAACTATTTAAAATGTGAAATAGTTTTATAATGTGTAAATAGCTTCAAATGTGATATTATTTTATAAGATGAAAACATTTTAAAATGTTTAAATATCTTAAAATGTGATATTATTTTATAAGATGAAAACATTTTAAAATGTTTAAATATCTTTAAATGTTGAAAATATCCTGAAATGTGAAAATATCCTGAAATGTAAAAATATCCTGAAATGTTCAACTATTTTAAAATGTGAAAACTATTTAATATATGAAATTGTTTTATAATGTGGAAATAGCTTCAAATGTGATATTATTTTATAAGATGAACACATTTTAAAATGTTTAATATCTTACAATGTGAAAATATCCTGAAATGTTCAACTATTTTAAAATGGGAAAACTATTTAAAATATGAAATTGTTTTATAATGTGGAAATAGCTTCAAATGTGATATTATTTTATAAGATGAAAACATTTTAGAATGTTTAAATATCTTAAAATGTGAAAATATCTTAAAATGTGAAAATATCCTGAAATGTTCAACTATTTTAAAATGGGAAAACTATTTAAAATGTGAAATAGTTTTATGATGTGTAAATAGCTTCAAATAACATATTATTTTATAAGATGAAAACATTTTAAAATGTTTAAATATCTTAAAATGTGATATTATTTTATAAGATGAAAACATTTTAAAATGTTTAAATATCTTAAAATGTTGAAAATATCCTGAAATGTGAAAATATCCTGAAATGTTAAACTATTTTAAAATGGGAAAACTATTTAAAATATGAAATTGTTTTATAATGTGGAAATAGCTTCAAATGTGATATTATTTTATAAGACGAAAACATTTTAAAATGTTTAAATATCTTATAATGTAAAAATATCCTGAAATGTGAAAATATCCTGAAATGTTCAACTATTTTAAAATGGGAAAACTATTTAAAATATGAAATTGTTTTATAATGTGGAAATAGCTTCAAATGTGATATTATTTTATAAGATGAAAACATTTTAAAATGTTTAAATATCTTAAAATGTGAAATTATTTTATAAAATGAACACATTTTAAAATGTTTAAATATCTTAAAATGTGAAAACTATTTAAAGTAAGAAAACATTTTGTAATGTGAAAATATTTTGAAATGTTAAAATATTTTAAAATGCAAAAACATTTTAAATGTTAAAATACTTTAAAATACGAAACTATTTCAAAATGTGAAACTATACCTTAAAATGCATATTTTAATGTGGGAAAACTTTAAAATATGAACATATTTTCAAATGTGAAAAGAGCTTGAAATGTTAAACTAAGCTAAAGTGGGAAAACATTTTTAAAACGTTACAATGTTTTAAAATGTGAAAACTCTTTAAAATGTTAAAATATTTTAAAATGTGAAAATGTTTTTTTTTTAAAGTTCAACTACTTTAAAATGTTAACATATTTTAAAATGTGAAAATATCTTGAAATGTTTAAATATTTTAAAATGTGAAAACTATTTAAAATAAGAAAATATTTTATAACGTGAAAATAGTTTGAAATATTAAAATATTTTAAAATGCAAAAACATTTTAAATGTGAAACTATACCTCAAAATGTATAAACTATTTAAAATATGAAAATATTTCAAAATTGAAATATTTTAATGTGAATCTATTTTAAAAGGTTAACATTGTTTAATGTCAACATATTTTAAACATGTTTTTGCAAAGTCAGTTTTGTTACACTTCTGGGCATTTATAACACACACACACACACACACACACACACACACACACACACACACACACACACACACGCACACACACACACACACACACACACACACACACACACACACACACACACACACACACACACACACACATTTAGTAATAATAATAATATTTGTGAGATATGAAGTGCATTTCTCTCCATAAGGTATGAATATTGCATCTCTAAATAAAAGTTGACCTTCAGCTGTTGTTGAAGTTCGCTGTTCAGCCGCATCAACACTGCGTTACTTTCTTTCTTCTTCCTGATTGCCGACTGAATCGCTTGCTTCTCACTCGACAACATTCTGCAAGAAAGAACATCAATGGAACTTCCTCATTGAAATAAACTGTGTTAGCAATAACTTACAACTAGCTGTAGTTTCTAACTGGCTTTTGCTTGTAATTAACACTAACTTATAGCTAGCTTTAGCTTATAGCTAGCATTAGCTAAAAGCTAGCTTTAACTTATAGCTAGTTTAGCTCATAGATAGCATTAGCTTATGGCGAGCTTTAGCTTGCAGCTAGCTCTAGCTTATAGTTAGCATTAACTTATAGCTAGGTTTAGTATATAACTCGCTTTAAACTATAGTTAGCCTTAGCTATTAGTTAGCGTTAGTTAATAGCTATCTTTAGCTCATAGTTAGCATTATGTTAAAGTTAGCCCTGGCTGGATATGGCATTGCTTATAGCTGGCATTATTTTAAAAAGCTAGTTTAGCTAATAGTCAGCAGTAGCTTACAGCTAGCTATAGCTAATACTTAGCATTATCTTATACATAGCTTTAGTTTTGAACTAGCTTTAACTTATAGTTAATTTTAACCTATAGCTAGCTTTAGCTTATAGCTAGCACTATCTTAGCGCTAGCATTAGTTTATAACTGGCATTTTCCTGAGGAACTCTCCTGAAGGAATCAATAAAGTACTATCTATCTATATATCTATCTATCTATCTATCTATCTATCTATCTATCTATCTATCTATCTATCTATCTATCTATCTATCTATCTATCTATCTATCTATCATTAGCTTTAGTTTATGGATAGCCGTAGCTTATAGTTAGCTTTAGCTTACAGCTAGCTTTAGCTGATACTTAGCGTTACCTTACAGCTCGCTTTAGTTTATAACTAACTTAAGCTTATAGTTAACATTGACTTATAGCTAACTTTAGCTTTTAGCTAGCGTTATCTTAAAGCTAGCATTTGCTTATAGCTAGCATTAGCTTAAAGTTAGCTTTGGCTCATAGCTAACTTGAGTTTACAGCTATCTTTAGATTATAGAAGTGTTCAAATATTTGAAAATGTGAAAACTACTTAAAATATAAAAACGATTTAAAGTGTGAAAATATCTTTAAAATTTTAAAATATTTCAAATAGTTAAAATACTTAAAAATATTTAAATATTTTTAAAAGTTTTAATATTTTTAAAAGTTTAAATATCTTGAAATGTTAAAATATTTTACTATTTGAAAACATTTTAAAATGTTAAAATATTTCAAAATGTTAAAATATTTTAAAATATGAAAACTATTTTAAATATGAAAATATATAGCCTTAGTTTATAGTTAGCATTACCTTATAACTAGCTTTAGTCTATAACTAACTTTAGCTTATAGCTAACATGAACATATAGCTAGCTTTACCTTATAGCTAGCATTATCATAAAGCTAGCATTAGCTTATATTTAGCTTTAGCTTATAGCTATCTTTATTTTCTAGATAGCCATAGCTTATAGTTAGCATTCATTTACAACTAGCTTTAGTTATAAATAGCTTTAGCTTATAGTTAACATTAACTTACAGCTAGTTTGAACTCATAGCTACTAGCATTATCTTAAAGCTAGCATTAGCTGATAGCAAGCATTAGCTGATAGCTAGCATTCGCTTACACTTAGCTTTAGCTTATAACTAGGTTTAGTTTATAGACAGCCATAGCTTATAGTTAGCAGTAACTTACAACTAGCTTTATTTATAACTAGCTTGGGCTTATAGTTAACATTAACTTATAGCAAGTTTTTGCTGATAGCTAGCATTAGCTTACACTTAGCGCTAGCTTATAGCTAGGTTTAGTTTATAGACAGCCATAGATTATAGTTAGCAGTAACTTACAACTAGCTTTATTTATAACTAGCTTGGGCTTATAGTTAACATTAACTTATAGCTAGCTTTAGCTCATAGCTAGCATTATCTTAAAGTTAGCATTAGCCAATAGCTAGCTCTAGCTTATAGCTAGCTTGAGCTTACAGTTCACTTTAGTTTATAGAAAGCCTTAAGCTTATAGTTAGCATTAACTTAAAGCTAGCTTTAGCTAATACTTAGCATTACCTTATAGCTCGCTTTAGTTTATAACTAACTTTAGCTTATAGTTAACATTATCTTATAGCTAGCATTATCTTAAAGATAACATTAGCTTAAAGCTAGCATTAGCTTAAAGTTAGCTTTGGCTTATAGCTAACTTGAGTTTACAGCTAGCTTTAGATTATAGAAGTGTTCGAATATTTTTTAAATGTGAAAACTATTTAAAATATAAAAACATTTTAAAATGTGAAAACTATTTAAAGTATGAAAATATTTTATAAAGTGAAAATATCTTTAAAATTTGAAAACATTTCAAAATGTTAAAATATTTCAAATAGTTAAAATACTTTAAAATGTTTAAACATTTTAAAATATGAAAACGAATTTAAATATGAAAATATATAGCCTTAGTTTATAGTTAGCAGTAAATTATAACTAGCTTTAGTCTATAACTAACTTTAGCTTATAGCTAACATGAACTTATAGCTAGCTTTAACTTATAGCTAGCATTATCATAAAACTAGCATTAGCTTATAGCTAGCTTCATTTTCTAGATAGCCATAGCTTATAGTTAGCATTAACTTACAGCTAGCTTTGGTTATAAATAGCTTTAGCTTATAGTTAACATTAACTTACAGCTAGTTTGAGCTCATAGCTAGCATTATCTTAAAGCTAGAATTAGCTGATAGCTAGCATTAGCTGATAGCTATCATTAGCTTACACTTAGCTTTAGCTTATAGCTAGGTTCAGTTTATAGACAGCCATAGCTTATAGTTAGCAGTAACTTACAAGTAGCTTTATTCATAACTAGCTTTGGCTTATAGTTAACATGAACTTATAGCAAGTTTGAGCTCATAGCTAGCATTATCTCAAAGCTAGCATTAGCTTATAGCTAGCTTGAGCTTACAGTTTGCTTTAGTTTATAGAAAGCCTTAAGCTTATAGTTAGCATTAACTTAAAGCTAGCTTTAGCTTATAGTTGGCAAGTCTAAACTGTCTTTTCATGAAATGTTAAAATATTGTTAAATGTTAAAAGATCTTGAAATTATATAAAATAGTTTAAAATGTGAAAACTTTAAAATACTAAAATATTTTAAAATGTAAAAATATGTCAATTTTTCAAAAAGTTAAAATACTTTAAAATGGGAAAATATTTAAACAATTGAAAATATATTTACATGTTAAAACATTAAATTGGAAAACATTTTAAAATGTTAAAATACTCCCAAATGTGAAAAAATCTTGAAATGTTAAACCATTTTATGATGTTAAAATATTTTTAAATTATACAATAATTTAAAATGTTTAACTATTTAAAATATGAAAACTATTTAAAATGCGAAAATATTTTATAATGTGAAAATATATTGATTTACTAAACTATTTTAAAATGTTAAAATATTTCAAAATGTTAAAATACTTACAAATTTAAAAAAACATTTTCAAATGTAAAAACTCTTTAAAATATGAAAAAATCTTGAAATGTTAAACTATTTTAAAAGGTGAAAACTCTTTAAAATATTTTGATGTGTTAAAATATACTGAAGTGTTAAAATATTTTCAAACGTGAAAACTATTTGAAATCAATCAATCAATCGATGTTTATTTATATAGCCCTAAATCACAAGTGTCTCAAAGGGCTGCACAAGCCACAACGACATCCTCGGTACAAAGCCCACATAAGGGCAAGGAAAAACTCACCCCAGTGAATATGAAACTATTTAAAAATGTGAAAACTATTTAAAATATGAGAATATTTTATAATGTGAAAAATATCTTGAAATGTTAATTTATTTTGAAATGTGAAAACATTTTTAAATGTTAAATTATTTCAAAATGTTCAAGTACTTTCAAATGTTAAAATATTTCAAAATGTGAAAACTATTTTAAATGTGAAAATATATTACAATGTGAAAATATCTTGATATGCTAAAACACTTTAAAATGTGGAAAACTATTTAAAATATACAAATATCTTAAAATGTGAAATTATCTTGTAATTTAAAATGTGAATACTATTCAAAATGTTACAATATTTCAAAAGGTACAAATACTTTTAAAAACGTTAAAATATTTTATAATGTGAAAATATCTTGAAATGTTATAACGCAGTTTAAAATGTGAAAACTGTTTTAAATGTTACACTATTTTAAAATGTGAAAACTATTTAAAATTTAAAAAAGGATTTTAAAATTTCAAAATATGAAATGTTAAAATATTTTAAGATGTGAAAACAAAGAAAATGGATGGATGGAAAATATTTCAAAATGTTAAAAAATATTTTAAAATATGAAAACTTCAAAATATTAAAATATTTTAAAATGTGAAAACTTTAAAATATGACATTTGAAAGTTAAAATACTTAAAAATGTGAACATTTTGTAAAATGTGAAAATATCTTGAAATGTAAAAGTATAAAATATGAAAACTTTTACATTTTTAAAAATACTTCAAAATATTTTAACATTTTAAAATATGAAAACATTTTAAAATGTTAAAATATTTCCAAAAGTTAAAATACTTTAAAATGTTAAAATATTTTAAAATGTGAAAACTCTTTAAAATTTTAAAACAACAACAACATAAGAACGTTACCATCATATAATATCTGAATCATGATAACATGAAAGTGCTTGTATGTCTTCATAAAAAGCTGTTTTGGTACGGTACCAATTCCCGATACCTGGGAATATCCGTCCATAGCGTTTCTACTCGTATGGATTCTTCAATCATCACTCCAAGCAAGTTTTACAATATAACCAAAACAATTTTTACTTACTAAAGCATCCCATGTGTGATGTCTGTAGGAGTATTTTCATGCATATTTGTACGTGCTATCATAATGTATTCAAGCTAGCGTTGTTAGCATTAGCTAATATGCTAACAGTTAGGATTATTGACTTGCAATGGCATTTTTCGTATGTTTATCGGTCACTCACATTTTTCTTTGAAGTCGCAAAATAAGACATTTTTATGTGTGAGGATCATTAATATCCGTGTTCTTGCTAACATACATAAAAACATTTTGTCAAAATGTAAGGAATCATACCGGACTAAAAAAATGCTTCGTTGAATGTTTACACTTGGTCATAATTCATCACATTTTATGAGGTAAAATTCCTGTTTGAATCCAACATGACTTAATCAAGGCTTTACTGGGTGTGGTGACAGTTTGACACGGGAACAGACTATTTAGATTTCCATTATTTCTAATGTGTTTGCCAACAAGACCAATTGTGTTGCGCTCTACAGGTGTCAGGAAAGTGCAATCAAAGTACTCACCTGGGAGGTCAAAGGTCGGGGAGGAAGTGCTGGAGGGGGAGGAAACCATCCACGTTTCAAACCTTAGAAGAATCAAGCAGGTGATGTCATCATAAAAATCATCTTTAGTTCAGAAAAAAACACATCTTTGTCTGCCAATCAAAGGACACGTTGAGAAATGTCGGAAAAAAATCCCCCCCGTCCAAATACTTTTTATTCTTATTTTTTATAAATATTTATAAAAAAAAGAAGTTCCATTAATTTATTATAAATATTTTAATTCTATTTTTTGATATATTTATAAAAAAAGAGAG